>NW_027512426.1:87500-387500 GCF_048772815.1 Callospermophilus lateralis
TAAGCCACAGCCTCACACAGGGCCAAGGGGCTGATTCAGAAAATCCCTTTCCAAAGCAATTAAGCAAAGAGCCACAGGTATACCCATTCATTTCCATTTGAAAACTGTTTTCTTCAGGCTTCACAAAGGGATGGCCTGAGTCAAAGACCTTCCTGACATTCAGTGCAACAGAACAATAGGTAAGCAAAAGGCCCAAAGCAGGGTTTCTCCACTGAGACTTTCCTGGTCACACTGATATCTGAGTTTTCTGAGATGCTCGCCATTCACTTCAGCTATCCAGTTCATGGCCATGTTACAGAGTTTGGAGGGGGTACATATCTTGGATACAAAACCATGGGCTTATTCTGGAGAGTGGCCAGAATTCAGGAAGAAAACAGGAACTTAGAAAGATAGTAGGTGTTGCCCATCCATAAGGCAAGCTACAGTCCATTCATCAATTTGGCTGGATAAATGATGTGAAGCTTTCTACTAGATAGGACACATCCATTGATGCATTTTTTTTAAGGTCTACAACCCCGGACACAATGTGATACACAGACATAGAAACACTCGCCTTGTCAAACGACTTACTAGAAACAGTCCACTCCAAACTAAACAAACCTACTTTTCTACCTATTCTAAGAACATGACACAAGACCACAAACTCATAACCACAAACAAAAAGGCACCTCCTTCGCCCAGGTAGGTCTGTGACTATCCGGAGTGTCCTCTGACTTGTGGGCCAATAATGTTCCCCCGAAATGGCCTGTCCTGTCTTAGATCTGGTCTCCTTGGCCAACTCCGTGAAGTTGTCAGGAGCCAGCGGAGCCTCTACTTGCTTTCTCAGGAAAAGCTCTGCTTCAGAGCTTTCTTGCATTTGGCCTTCCTCACATCTGTAGGTACCAAGAAAGACTGACTCTGTCTTTGTAAATCCAAACAAGTGAGACCACTGGGACTGGGACTGGGACTGGCTATGGGTGCCTGGCATCCTGGATCCCAAGTTCAGAGAGTTCCATCACCACTGAAGTGTGATGGAACTGTTTTTAGTTCCTCCTTCAGGAACTGAATGAGGTCACTCTCTTGGCAACCACTTTGTCCAAACGTTGCTTCCAAGGTTCCCATGAGATGGAGGCTGGCCCTAATTCCTGTGACACTTTAACAAGTTTGAATTGTATATCAACCATAATCTCCCAGAAACAGATCTACACACAGGCCTGGGTTGGCTCATGTTCTCTGCTTTAAGAATAGAAGCTGATTCAGACACAACCCTTTATCCTGACCAAGCCATTTGCCATGGAAGATGCCTTTTGCTCTCTCAGGTCCTTCATAGCTGCCTACATATTCTCCAGGGATCATTTTGCCATGGACATTTGAGGTTATCACCAGGTGGAAGATCCATTACATTCCAGTATTATAAGACCAACTCTTTCCCTGCTTTTCTGTAAAGTAAGATTGAGGGAATACTGTATGGTTAGGGTTAATAACAGGTTCGATTTGGGTTAGGAATCATTTTGCTGGGTGAATAATGGTATTGGGAACCTGCGATATTTATAACAATATAGAGGTGAAATGTATGCATGAAAACAGAAATCTAAGTATGATTTGAAGCCCAGAAGGGCATTGGGCCCTTGCTTGGGATACTTAGCATTGAATTAACTTCTGAACAGATGTCTCAGATAAATCGATATACAATGGCATATGACCTTGTACCTTGGATGATTGAATGTAGAAAAGAACATCCAGTCAAAAAGGGATAGTCAGTAGGATTAGAAAGATAGTAGTTAGGATTAGGAAGAAGAGTGCATGTAGAATTTGCAACAAAAGTTCTTTAGCAATAGGTTTTCGGTTAGAGAATGAATTTAAATGTCAGCACATGTGAAGAGTCAGTCACAATGATGAAATTGGGAAAATATGTAGGAAAGCAGATATAAATAGAGACATTAGGTAATCAGGCAAAGTATATAGTGAGTGATAGGATTAGACATTTTCAACAGGGTTGAGGTTGAATATATTATCTTAGGAAGAAACAAATATGTAGTCACCAATAGGATTTACATTTGAGAGCATTAGGCAACCTGGACATGATATTTTTAGTAATCCATGTTCACTTTCCATTTAGGCTTTGGTACAATCATAAATGTGAACTTTGAATTCTGTGCCCAGAATATTTCTGTGATTAAATATATATATATATATATATATATATATATATATATATATATATATATATATATATATGTAGATCATTTGACATGAGTATTTCTCCACCATTTTTAGGAGCAATATTGACTGACTACTACTGACTAATAGGTATAGATTCTTTATGTGATTTGGCGTCATGAGAAAACCCAAGCACCTCTTCATGGCTTGAAGAACTCATTTGACCCAAAGAGCCACAAGTGATGCTCATTCATTTCCATTTGAAAACAGCTTTCTTCAGGCTTCACAAAGGGGTGACCTGAGGCAAAGAACTTCCTGATATTCTGGGCAACAGAACAATAGGTAAGCAAATGGCCCAAAGCAGGGTTTCTCCACTGAGACTTTCCTGATCACACTCTCCCAGCTCACGTGTAAAGTTAGATTGAGGGAAAAGTCTATGGTTAGCGTTAATAACATATTCGATTTTGGTTAGGAATCATTCTGAAGGATGAATAATGGTATTGGGAGACTGGGATATTTACAAGAATATATAGGTGAAATACAAGTATGAAAACAGAAATCTAGGTACAATTTGAAGCCCAGAAGGGCATTGGGCCCTTGAGTGGGTTACTTAGCTTTGAGTTATGTCCTGCCCAGATGTCTCAGATAAATCGATATTCAATGGCATAGGACCTTGTACCTTGGATGATTGAATGTTGAAGAGAACATCCAATTAAAAAAAGAAAGTCTGTAGGATTAGGAAGATAGTTGCTAGGTTTAGAAACAAGAGTGAGTATAGGATTTGGACAAAAAGTTCTCTAGCAATAGGTTTTCAAGTAGAGAGTGAATGTAAATATCAGCACATGTGAAGAGTCAATCACAATGAGAACTGGGGAAAATATGTAGGAAAGCAGATGTCAATAGAGACTTTAAGAAATCAGGCAAAGTTTAAAATGAGGGATAGGATGAGATATTTTCAACAGGCTTGAGGTTGAATATATAATCTTAGGAAGAAACAAATATATAGTCAACAATAGGATTTACATTTGAGAGCATTAGGCAACCTGGACATGGATGTTTTTAGTAATGCATGCTCACTTTCCTTTTAGGCTTTGGTACAATCATAAGAGTGACCTTTGTTTTCTGTGTCCAGAATGTTACTGTGATAAAATGTATATGTAGATTAGGTGACATGAGTATTTCTTCCACCATTACTGGGAGCAATATTTTGAAGACGTATAAATTCGTATTGGGGGAACAAAGAGGTGTACCATGTGTCTATGAATATAGAAATAATGCATGAATAGACCATACTGTGAACAAATAATGTAACTGGTTCCAACTTTAAATAATTGATTTAATTAATATCTGAAAATGTAAAGGAAATCTTAAATTGATATACATACATTCATTATAACCAGTCATAAATCTAACGGTAATATTAGGGTTATGGTTTATCAAGAAGAATGTGTGAGTTTTGCTTCAAAAGTGATTATGGAAATCGAAAATAATGTGTTTGAAAAGAAGTCTCATGAAAAGACCAGTCAAAAAATCTGGAGGAATATATGTGTTCTGAAGCAGGAAGTGATTGAAATTGAAACAAATGCCTATAAATTTGTGAACTTGTGGATGAAATATATATCCTATGATGTGCATAAACTGAGAAAATAGTAATGTACCACTGTTGAATAAAAATGAACCGGAAAATACACATCATGTCCCATAGGAAACTACTTGCATTGATATTAAACTGGGTATTACTGTAGAAATATTAGGATTTGTGTGCACCATCCACTGAAGTTATCTTTCAGTACTAGGTAACAAATATGTATTTCAGGTTGATGAATATTTCTGAGAATTATTTTGTGAAAAGTTGATCATAAATCCACATACATGAATATGAATGATTTTAAGGAGTGTATAATAAGACTCATATATTTCATATTTTGAAAAATTTGTAGAGTGTGTATTCCAATCAAAATTCATCATGAAATATATATGTCATCCACAGATGCAAAAATATTTATTTCACTGAAAATGGATTTATGTATAATGTTGTTCTACTAGGAAGCTCACCCATATTTTGAATTTTCAGTTCCAACAATGTTTAGGAGGAGTGATCTCTTCTCATAATTTGTATCTGCCAAGTCAGCCACCTCACAAAAATATACATGTGATAACAGATAGGATACTATATGTGCATATAAAAATACATGTGCTGAATAGGCTACAGAGAAATGAGACAGGAATTTGTTGAGAGCCACAGCTGAAGGGGCCCCAGCAAACTTCCAGCTGCCAGCAAATTTCCAGCTGCCGGCTGATTATTGGCTCACAGCGACCTCAGCATCATCTAGCTGATTGGCTCCTCTGTGGTGATGCTCATTGGGCTGTTTCCCTGCCCTTTCAGACCATGGAGCTGCTCCTTGGGGAACTTTTTTGGCTCCACCCAGCCAATCGGCCTCAAGAGCAGTAGGATTGTGGCAGATGGAGAGGCTTGTGTGTGTGAGAGAGACTTTACAAGGAAGCCAGTAGTGGCAGTTGGGCTCTGAGGGTTTTTCCTGAGGAGTTGTTTTGTTTGCCGTGTGTGGTTCTAAAAATAAAGTTAGTTTTTTTTTTTTTTTTTTTTTTTTTTGACAAGTGGCTCCTGAATCATGCCCAGCCAGACTGCAGCATTTGGTGGCTCACTTGGGGAACGACTGAGGGTAAGTGATAAGGTAAACTGCTTGCCCCTGTGGGCAAGGTGAAAGGATGGGTAGCCATTTTAAGATGACTCCTTTGTTTTGCTTCACTTTTGTTTTAAGTTGCCTTTTCCTGGAGATGAGTGGGACGGAAGAAAAACCACTCACATCTGAGAAAAAACTATTTACGTCTGAGGAACAGATAGGTATAAAGGACGGATGCACATGTCAGGAGGATAGAAAGGCTATAATGACTTTTTGTTGTTCCCTTTTTAATTCATTCTGTCTCAGTTTTGTTTGGCGTCATCTTGTTGGGTTGTATTATAATAGAAATACGGGATCAGAAATTAGTAAAAAACAAACTGAAAGAGTGTTAAATAAATTGTTAGAGAAAGGAGGCATCTCAGAAATATCAAGGACAGTCAGGGCATTTGTTGATACAATACAAAAATGTAGCCCATGGCTTTTGAAGGAGGAGTCATTGAATATATCACAATGGAACCATCATGGTGAAGATTTAAAAGGATTAGAAAAGAGCAGCCGAGGGACTATGCCAGTTGGCACATTGCCATTGTGGACGTTCATATCTGGTTTGCTTAGTCCAAAGCCTTCAGTTCAGACAAAGATAGAGGAACCAAGTTTAGAGCATAAAAAGCAATCAGGGGCAAAGTTAAAAAAGGAGACTGCTACTAACACCTTTCTGTCACCAGAGGATGTAAATGTCCAACTAACAAGGCCACCTCCATGTGCTGGGAGGCCCCCAACCCCAACAGTTGATAGTTCGGATCCTGAGACAGGATCTCAAGTATTAACATGCCCTGTATTTGAGGTAGGAGGGCAGCGAATTCACCATGCTTTAAATTTCAAAATAGTGAAGCAGCTAAAAGAGGCTGTAACAACATATGGTCCTCAAGCACACTTCATTGTAAGCTTGGTCGAATCCATTAACACCTTGAACATGACGCCAGCAGATTGGGCTAATATGTGTAAAGCTGTGCTAAATGGAGGTCAATACCTATTATGGAAGGTTGCCAATGAGGAATTTTGCAAAGAGATGTCTAGGCGAAATGTAGCAGCTGGTTATCCTCAGAGAAATCTAGATTTGTTGTTAGAAAAGAGACCTTATGAGGATCAGCAACAACAAATTCCATATGATCCTGGCATATACGCACAAATTGCTGTAGAGGCAGTTAGGGCATGGAAGACTTTACAAGGACATGGAGGTTTACAAGGTCAATTATCTAAGGTAATACAAGGAGCTAATGAATCTTATGCTGGATTTGTAGATAGGCTTATTGAAACAGCTACAGAGTTTTTGGAAATACAGAACAAGCAATGCCATTATTAAAACAACTGGCTTATGACCAAGCGAATCATTGCTGCAGAGGTATCATTAGACCATGGAAACATGAAGATTTAAACACATTTATTAAATTTGGTAGAGACATTAATGAACAAGAGCAAGTAGTGGCAGCTGCAATAAAACAGGCTTTAGATGCCAGAGACATTAATGAAAAAGGGCAAATTGTGGCAGCTTTAGTAAAACAGGCTTTAGAAGACAGGCCAAGAACATTCTACAATTGTGAACAAACAGGACTTTTTAAAAGGAATTGCCCCATAGGAGGAGGGTTTAACAGAACTAGGTATCAAAGGACTAGAATACCGGGTATTTGGCCACGATGACGTAGAGGGAGACATTGGGCTAATGAATACCATTCTCAAACCACCATAGAGGGTACTTCATTATCAAAAAACAAACAAGCACCAGGTGTTTATCCACGATATCATGAAGAAAGGCATCCGGCTCCATTGCCAAAAAATGGACAGGGGGCCCAATGCTCTGGGGCCCGAAACCGCAAATATATGGAGCACTGGAGGAAACCAGCAACCCCATCAGTGTAGTGCCCACGACACATTGTTCATCAGATCCCTCATCAGACAAACCAGAGGGAGCGCAGGGTTGGACATCTGTGCCTCCGCCAGATCAATACTAACTCCAGAGATGGGAGTTCAAATCATTCCCACAGGGGTGAAACGACCTCTTCCCAAAAGAACAGTAGGCTTATTATTGGGATGCAGCTCTTCTACTCTAAAAGGACTTATGATGAGTCCTGGGGTAATTGATCGCGATTATGAAGGTGAAATAAAAATTATAGCCAGTTCTCCAAAGGGTATATCAGTAATTTCTCCAGGAGATAGAATAGCACAATTACTAATAATACCCAGCCCACATGATAAATTTTACAGTTATGCTGTAGAAAGGGGTTCCAAGGGATTAGGCTCCACAGGTGTAGATTGGGCTATGCTTTCTTTAAATTTATATTCTCGCCCCATGCTAAAACTAAATATTCAAGGACATGAATTCAATGGGCTACTGGATACAGGTGCAGACCTTAGCATCATCTGTCGTCAAGAATGGCCAAAACATTGGCCATTACAACAAGCCACTCAAACGCTTCGAGGCCTAGGAGTGGTGACTAATCCCCATAAAAGTGCAACGGTATTAGATTGGAAGGATCCTGAAGGTTGTGAAGGAACTATACAGCCATATGTATTGGAACATCTTCCCGTGATGTCCTAGATCAATTAGGTTTGACATTAAGAAATAACATCACTCAAAATTCACCCACTATTATGGCTAGACAAGATTTTAGGAAAGGAAAAAGATTAGAAAAGCAAGAACAAGGTATAGCAACACCAATACAAAAAGATCAAGGAACAGATAGATATGGGTTGGATTTTCAGAAAGGGCCACTGAGACAATAAATATTACTTGGAAATCAGAAAGACCAGTATGGGTTCCTCAGTGGCCCCTGACTAAAGAAAAGATACAAGTAGCCCATGACCTGGTCAAACAACAATTAGCGGAAGGACATATACAACCTTCTGTGTCTCCCCATAATACTCTCATTTTTGTCCTTAAAAAGAAATCTGGTAAATGGAGATTATTGCAAGATTTAAGAGCCATTAATAATGGGATGGTTATTATGGGACCTGCTCAATCAGAGATTCCTCAATTGTGTGCTTTGCCAAAAACTTGGTATGTTTTCGTTGTAGATATTAAAGATCGTTTTATTTTCAATTCCAATTCATCCTGAGGATATTCCAAGTTTTGCATTTACTATACCTGCACTGAATCATGAAGGTCCTGACAAGAGATATGAGTGGAAAGTACTCCCTCAAGGGATGGCTAACAGCCCAACTATGCGTCAAATTTATGTTAACAAAGTAATCCAGCCACTTAGAAATCAAATTCCTGAAATACAAATTTTTCACTATATGGATGATGTATTATTAGCACACAAAGTTAAAAACCCATTGCTAGAATGGTATGCCACACTTACAAACGTATTAAAAAATTATAACCTAGAGATAGCAATAGGTAAAATACAATTAAATTTTCCAATTAATTATTTAGTAGCTCTATTATCCTCAACCATGGTCAGTCAACCAAAAATTCAAATACGAGTAGATCAACTCAAATCAATTAATGACTTTCAAGAGTTATTAGGAGACTTAAATTGGATAAGGCCTCATCTAGGTATACCAACAGGAGAGTTGGGACCTTTATTTGATATCCTAAAAGGACCATGAGATCCAAATTCACTCAGAATGTTAACGCCTGAAACAAGAAAAGCAATAAAAATCATTGAAACATATATGGGAAATATGCTTTTGGATAGAGTTGATATAATTTTGCATTTATTATTTATTGTACTAACAACAAAAAAAATATTTCTACAGGAGTATTTTGGGAAGAAGGTCCATTATTATGGATACATTTATCTTATTCTTCTAACACTATTATTACTTGCTATCCTGAGGCTGAGGGAGAATTAATACTCATAGGAATAAAAGCAGCAAAAAGAGTGTGTGTGGAATTTCACCCAATAAAATTATTACTCCATATACTATGAATCAAATTGATGAATTAGCTAATTAGTTAAATACTTGGGCAATAATCGTGTGTAAATCTAATGTTTCATTTGATAACCACTTACCATCTTATCTTTTATTGTCTTTTTGGTCATCGCATCCTGTAATTTTTCCAAAAATGACAAGAAAACACCTATCATGAATGCTCCAAATATATTCACCGATGGGTTAAATAATGGTACAACAGCAATAGTTACACCTGATCCAACTTTTATATTTTTAGTACCAAAACAATCAGCTCACAAGGTAGAGCTTAGTACAGTATTACAAGCTTTTGTGATTTTTAAAGATTCTGTATTTAATTTATTTTCCGATAGTCAGTATATAGTTAATGCTATAGTATCCCTTGAAGATGCTGGTAGGATTTCCCCTTTCTCTACTGTTTTCTCTTTGCTTTCCACTATACAAAGTCTAATCTGGGACAGAAAAGATCCATTCTTTATAGGACATATCAGGGCACATACAGGATTGCCTAAAGCCCTTAGTTTGGGCAATGATTTAGCAGATAAAACTACAATTGACATACATACATATTTTCTTTACACTAGAAGAAGCAATAAATTTTCTTAAAAAGTTCCATGTCAATGCTTATACTTTACAAAAGCATTTCAAAAAAACTAAGGAACATCTAGACAAATTATAAAACAATGTCAAAATTGTGTGACCTTTTTACCACAAGTTAATCTTGGAGTCAATTCTAGAGGATTGATACCTAACCATATTTGGCAGATGGACGTCACACACTTGCCAGAATTTGGAAAATTAAAATATTTGCATGTTACAGTTGATATTTGTTCTGGATTTTTAATGGGCTCCCTTCATGCTGGAGAAAAAAACTAAAGATGTTATAGCTCATTGCTTACAAAATTTTGCCACTGTGGGCATTCCAAAACAGTTAAAAACAGATAATGCCCCCGGTTACACTTCTAACTCTTTTAAACAATTTTGCTCATCATTTGGCATTACTCATATAACAGTAATCCCATACAATCCACAGGGACAAGGCATAGTTGAAAGAGCACATCAAACAATAAAAATGTACTTATTAAAGCACAAAGACGGAATTGAGAAGGGGTATATATTCCCCAAAGATAAACTTAAATTAACGCTTTTTACTCTAAACTTTTTAAACTTGGATTCATCAGGACTTAGTGCTGTGGAAAGGCATATGTTTCCAAAAAATGTGCATAAGCCCAAGGTACTTTGGAAGGATATTCTAATGGGACAATGGAAAAGTGTTGACCTAGTAATTGTCTGGAGTCGGGCGTCTGTTTGTGTGTTTCCACAGGAAGAACAGCAGCTGATTTGGATTTTGGAGAGATTAACTAAAGTCCTGACCCAGTGATTGTCTTTAGTCAGGGGTCTGTTTGTGTGTTTCCACAGGAAGAACAGCAGGCAATATGGATTCCAGAGAAATTAACTAAAGTGATTTCTATAGACCAAAAAGAAGATGATTTGGCTCAAATTCATAACAGCTTATATCCAAAACTCCAGTTTGGCTATCCTTACATCTGCGACAGAACCAGGATGCTTTTTTCAATATCTATTTTATTATTGCCCTTTCCCACATCATGAAGTTCTATTTTTTATTTTTTTTTTTGAGCTCATACAGACCTAGGTTAATGTTTTGCTGATCAGTTCTATTTTTTTGACTATAGAGTTTTTAGACATTCCAATGGTGATTTCACCTGTAAAAAGTTATAAGGCCTTTACTATTATGTTATGTGTTGTATATATTATATTATTTGTGCACACTTGTGTTTTGTGTTTTATGTTTGAATGTACATATATCCATATATCATATATGATGTGCGCTCATGAAAAAATGGATCCAAATTTTTTTTTATTCACGTGATTTAAATAGTTTAATTTAAATTGGGTAAACAACTGTTGAGGATTGTTTTAATATGTGAACAAAATAAGGAGTTTAGCAGAACTGTTTGTTGACTTTACCTTTCCTTTTCATTATATTTAATAATTCTCTTCAAGATAATGTAAATTGTTAAGATAATTGAGTTTTTTAGTGCCTTCTGGAATGGTAAGTAATTTTTTCTTTAGCCATTATTGCCAGAATTCCAATCTTCAACCCAGTGCTGGTGAAGACAAAGATAAAACCAATCTACAGCTTCTGCAATAGCCATCACTGAACTGCTTGCAGAACTTGCCTGGAATATATATCACTTGTATGCATTGTGAACTAACATGTATGCATTGTGAACTATCTGTTGGTGCAGCGACTTGTGGTAGTGTTGGGGTAATTTTGCTGATGCTCTCATTGGTGGTACAATTTTTCCAAAAGGAGACATCAATTGGCTTGGTGTATCTTCCCTATTCTCACTTTATAGAGGTCAGAAACCTTACAGAGGAAGGCGAAAGACTTCATCTGCAATGACTGTACTTTCGGCCATTTTGGTTTTGGATGCACACATGGGATCTTTCTTTAGATGCATAAGGGGCTGAGAATTTAATCAACAGCCTCACACAGAGCTAAGAGGCTGATTCAGACACATCCCTTTCCAAAGCAATTAAGCAAAGAGCCACAGGTGATTTCCATTCATTTCCATTTGAAAACTGTTTTCTTCAGGTTTCACAAAGGGGTGGCCTGAGGCAAAGAACTACCTGACATTCAGGGTAACAGAACAATATGTAAGCAAAAGTCCCAAAGCAGGGTTTATCCACTGAGACTTTTCTGGTCACAGTGATCTGAGTTTTCTGAGCTTCTCGCCATTCACTTCAGCTATCCAGAACATAGCCATGTCACAGAGCTTGGAAGTGATTCATATCATGGACACAAAACCATGAGCCTCTTCTGGAGAGTGGCCAGAATTCAGGAAGAAAACAGCAACTTAGGAAATTAGCAGGTGTTGCCCATCGATAAAGCAAGCCAAAGTCCATACATAAATCGGGCAGGATGAATGCTGGGAAGCTTTCTACCAGACAGGACACATCCATTGAATCATTCTCTTTTCTAATGTCTACAACCACGGACACAGTGCGATACACAGACATAGAAACAGTCGCCTTGTCAAATGACTTATTAAAAACAGTTCACTACAAACCAAACAAACCACCTTTCCTACATATTCTCAGAATATGAGACAAACCAAAAAACCACACCCACATAACAAAGGCACCTCCTTCCCTCAAATGGGTCTGTGACTATCCGGAGTGTCCTCTGACTGGTGGGCCACACTATGTTCCCTTGAAATGGCCTGTCCTGTATGAGATTAGGTCTCCTTGGTCAACTCTGTGAACTTGTCAGAAGCCAGGGGTGAGCCTCTACCTGCTTGCTCAGAAAAGGCCCCTCTTGAGAGCTTTCCTGTTATTTGGCCATTCCCACATCGGTAGGTATCAAGAAAGATTGATTCTATCCTTGGAAAATCAAAACAAGTGAGACCACTAAGACTGGGACTTGGACTGGCTCTGGGTGCCTGGCTTACTGGATCTAAGTTCAGAGAGTTTGATCACCACGGAAGTGACGTAAGTCACTTCCTTCAGGAATTGAATGAGTTCACTGCCTTGGCAACCACTTTGTCCTAAGAGTTGACTCCAAGGGTCCCATGAGATGGAGGCTGCCCCTGCTTCCTGTGACACTTTCACAAGTTAGAATGGTATATCAACCATAGGCACACAGGAACAGCTCTCCACACAGGCCTGGTTTGGTCCATCTTCTCTACATTAATAAGAGAGAGGCTGATTCATACATATCCCTACATCCTGACCAGGTTGTTTTCCATGGAAGATGACTTTTGCTCTCTCAGGTCTTTCATAGCTGCCTACAACTTATCCAGGTGTCATTTATGTAGGACATTTGAGGTTCTCAACAGGTGGAAGATCGCCTACATTCCTGTATTGAAATACCAACTCCTTCCCTGCTCTTCTGTAAAGTTAGATTGAGGGAAGAGTGTATGATTAGGGTGAATAACAGGTTCGATTTGGGTGAGGAATCATTCTGAGGGTTGAATAACAGTATTGGGAACCTGCGATATTTACAAGAATATATAGGTGAAATATAAGTATGAAAACAGAAATCTAGTTAAGATTTGAAGCCGAGAAGGGCATGGGAACTTGATTGGGATACTTAGCGTTGAATTACGTTCTGAACAGATGTCTCAGATAAATCGATATACAATGGCATAGGACCATGTACCTTGAATGATTGAATGTAGAAGAGAACATCAAGTCAAAAAGGAATACTCGGTAGGAACAGGAGATAGTAGTTTTAGGAAGAAGAGTGAGTATAGGATCTGGACTAAAAGTTCTTTAGCAATATGGTTTCAGTTGAGAGTGAATGTAAATGTTAGCACATGTGAAGAGTCAGTCACGATGATGAACTGGGGAAAATATGGAGGAAAGCAGATATTAATAGAGACATTAGGAAATCAGGCAAAGTATAAACTGAGTCATAGGACTAGACATTTTCAACAGGGTTGAGTTTGGATATATAATGTTAGAAAGAAACAAATATGTAGTCACCAATAGGATTGACATTTGAGAGCATTAGGCAACCTGGACATGGGTGCATTTAGTAATCCATGCTCATTTTCCATTTAGGCTTTGGTACAATCATAGGAGTGACCTTTGTTTTATGTGTCCAGAATATTACTGTGATAAAATGTATATGTAGATCAGGTGACATGGGTATTTCTTCCACCATTTCTGGGAGCACTATTTTGAAGAAATATAAATTAGTATTGGGGGTACAAAGGGTATACCCTGTGTCATAGAATATATTGATAATGCATCAATTGACCATCATGTGAATAAATAATATAACTGGTTCCACTTTAAATAATGGATTGAATTGATATCTGAAAATATATAAGAAATCTAATATTGATATACAGTCATTCATTCCAACGAGTTATACATCTAATGGTAATATTAGGGTTATGGGTTATCATGAAAGGTGTGTGGGTTTTGCTTCAATAGTGATTACGGAAATCGAAAATAATGTGTTTGGAAAGAAGTCTCATGAAAATATCAGTCAAGAAACATGGAGAAATACATGTGTTCTGAAGCAGGAAGTGACTGAAAGTGAAACAAATGCCTATCAATTTGCTAACTTGTGGATGAAATATGTATCCTATGATGTGCATAAACTGAAGAAATAGCAATGTACCAGTGTTGAATAAAAATGAACTTCAAAATACACATCATGTCCCATAGTAATCTACTTGAATTGATGTTAAACAGGGTCAGTTACTGTAGAAATGTTAGGATATGTATGCACCATTCAACGAAGTTAGTTTTCAGTACTAGGAAACAAGTATGTATTTTAGGTGGATGAGTATTTCTGAGAATAATCTTGTGAAAAGTTGATTATAAATCCACATACATGAATATAAATGAATTTAGGGAGTCTACAATAAGACACATGTTTCATATTTTGAAAAATCTAGACAGAGTGCATATATATATATATATGTATATATATATATATATATATATATATATATATATATATATATATATACACATATATATATATACACACACAGAGAGAGAGACATTAAAAATTGCAATATATATGCCAATCGAAATTTATCGTGAAATATATATCATCATCAGATCCAAAAATATTAATTTCACTGAACATGGATTTTTGTATAAGGTTGTTCAAATAGGAAGCTCACCCATGGGTTGTATTTTCAGTTCCAACAGCGTTTACGAGGAGTGGTCATTTCTCACAATTTGTATCTGCCAATCAGCCTCCTCATGAGACTGTATGTGTGATAACCAGGTAGGATTCTATATGTGCATATAAAAACACATGTTCTGAATAAGCTAGAGAGAATGGGAGACAGTAATTTACATATTTGTTAACTTTAAAAACACATGGAAAACTATTTCAATTAAAAATTGACTAGATTTATTACTCCTACCCTATATAATGCAAAAGGCAAGTCCAACTATACACCATGCCTCCTATGAAATGCTTGTATTTCTATTTTGTTTGAGTTATTTTTCTCCATCATATTAGGATTAGTAGTCAGAGTCTATTAGGATATGGGTTAATGTCAGGGATTCAGTATTTCAAATAAATGCTGCACACAAATTTTTGCACTCTCATACAGAAAAATGCCTTGACATTACCCTCGCCTGAAGTAAGACACAATTAGAGGAGAAGAGTTAAAAATTCTGTGAATACATATCTGGAATGGAATACGCTCAGGAGTTCACAACCTTGGAGGTGGTAGAGGAGTTTCCAAAAGTAAGGGACAGGGTAAACACTCAACAAACATGGAGCTCTGCTGGCCTAAAGACTTCTTGAGAAACTGCCTCTGAGGTTGTGCACTTGAAATATAAGTATTTGTCAGGAGCTTCCTTTGTAGTGAGACCATCAAAGCTGGGTGTGCATGTATGTGACCTGGAGGACATAGTTTCTTATTTTCCACTGAACATGAGGCAGCAGTGCTGATTTCTCTCTATGTAGGTTAACAGTGTCCACTGGGGGCTAAGTTTCTCTCTGTGTGGACTGTGAAGCCATTTGGTCATCCTCCACTTTTCGTGGTATTTCTTACTGCTGCACTGGGAGTTTGTTATTTGCTTCACGAAATACAAGTAGTTCACCTGGTACAGTGCTGGAGGGAGTTCTGTCACCTGTGGTGGGTAAGGGTCTGCAAGAGAATGCACCAACCATGCTTCTATCCCACATAGCTTTTCCCTTGACCATAGTATCCTGATTCTGAACATTGCCCTGAAACCTCTCCAAATAACAAGATGCCTTTACATATAAGGGTCTGCTGGCTGCACCATGTCAGTCACAAGCCATTTGGAAGACAATGGAAGATCCCCATGGCCCCACCACAGATGTTTTATCACACACCTGCCCTCCACTGCTCTAGGCCCACTACTCAGAAGGCTCCAACTTACTGGCATCTCTGTTCTACACCATTTGCATGAAACCCAGTGAATCAAGGCACTGTCTGTTATACTCATGATCAGAAACCGGACATCCAAACTTTCTCCAGTGGTACCTGGTCCTGGGAATTTCAAAAATTTCATGGTATTTATCTAGCCATTTTTCAAGGATGAAGTTGGAGGCACTGTGGGTTTCAATTCATTCAGGAACCTTTAAATTTTGAGAAAGCTGATTTCAATGAAATCTCTATAGAACTCTCACAGACAAGGCTTCTCAAAGAGTGGCCAAAAGGTCACATGAAACCAGGCCCATTGAGGTCTACAGTGTGAGTTTCATGTGTGTTTTGACTCTCAACTATGGCTGCCAAGTCATTCAGAATAAATTCATGTGATATCCTGGCTGAAATTTCCAATGCTCTGTGGAAAGCCACCCTGGGCCTAGATCTCAGTTTCCAAGGGCAACTCTCATGTGTGGCCTCTTATAATCCCAACACAATTCATGACACCTCTTCTCTGAGTTCAGTTCCAGAACTCAGTGTCTAAGGGGAATCACACCAGAGTTCACACCCAGGTGGACCCAGTCTGTTAGGGTAAAAGAAATTGAAGTTAAAGTGTAAAATAGCGGGTGTTGTAAAGTTTCTAAGCTGCAAAGCCTGAGTTAAAATGTAAAGGACCAGGTATTGTTAAGTTCCCATGCTAAACCTAAAACCTGAAATTCCTGTAGCTGTTAGGACAATTCCTTTCACTGCCCATTAAATATTCCCCCTGACCATCCAGTTGTTTAATAATCTAGGACCCTGTGCAGCTTGGCACCTAAGCATATCAGGGCCCAAACCAATCAGTTTGAATGTACCCCCCTCCTTAGGATCGACCTATCACCCCCGCCCGACCTGATTCCAGCAATGAATGTGCTAATCAAGTTTGAGAGTTGTTGTTCGATTTTCCGGCTGATCAAGATGATTTCCTCTGATATATATAAAGCCTCTGCCTACTCAAAAAGTGTACTGAAGCACTGCTTAACCTCTTCTCGGGGATCTGGGCCGCTGTTGCTTGTGGAGTGAGCATAGAGCCCCAGCGAACTGAATTGGATCCTCAATAAATCCCCATTGCTGTTGCATGAGCCAGTCTCTTGGTAGTCTCTTCCTCCGACGTCTGCTGGAATCTTACAAGTCATCTCTTCCAACTGCCACACAAATGACCACAATTAAAACCAAAACACTCCCACATGGCCCTCATATTCTTCCATATAGACACTCATCATATCCTCTGGCTAAAGGTTTCCATGAGGGGCGCAGCCCAAGACAGTGTCCAAAATAAGCTCCCTTGCCTCTGGTTTGCCTAAAGTCAGGGTGGCCTGGACAACCTTCCTGTGAACCAGGAGTGGTCAAATAGGCCTGCCATTAATACTACTTCGGTTCACCAATTTGAGGCCTACTGACTGTGGGGTTTAGATTCTTTATGTGAATTGGAGTAATCAGAAAACCCAAGCACCTATGGGCTAGCCTCTGCAGGGCTTTTAAGAACTCAATTGACCCAAAGGATCCCTATTCTCACTTGATGGAGGTCAGAAACCTTACAAAGGAAGGTGAGAGACTTTATCCATAATGACTGCTCTTTTGGCCAGTTTGGTTTGAATGCATACATGGGATCATTCTTTAGATCCATCAGGTGCTGATAATCTAAGCCACAGACTCACAAAGGGCCAAAAGGCTGAATCAGACACATCTCCTTCCAAAGAAATTAAGAAAAGAGCCACAGGGGATGTCCATTCATTTTCATTTGAAAACTGTTTTCTTCAGGTTTCAAAAAGAGATGGCCTGAGGCAAAGACCTTGCTGACATTCAGGTCAACAGAACAATAGGTAAGCAAAAGGCCCAAAGCAGGGTTTCTCCAATGAGACTTAAATGGTCACTCTGATATCTGAGTATTCTGAGATGCTCTCCATTCCCTTCAGCTATCCAGTACATGGCCATGTCACAGAGCTTGGAGGTGGTACATATCTTGGAGAGAAAACCATGAGCCTATTCTGGATATTGGCCAGAATTCAGGAAGAAAACAGGAACTTAGAAAGATAGCAGGTGTTGCCCATCGATAAGGAAAGCCTCAGACCATTAATAAATTTGGCAGGATACATGCTGGGATGCGTTCTACTAGACAACACAAATCCATTGATCCATTCTCTTTTCAACTGTCTACAACCACGGACACAGTGGGATTCAGAGACATAGAAACACTCGCCTTGTCAAATGACTTACTAGAAACAGTTCACTCAAAACCAAACAAACCGCCGCTACTACCTATTCTCAGAACATGAGACAAAACCACAAACACACACACACATACAAAGGCACCTCCTTCCCCCAAGTAGGACTGTGACTATCCAGAGTGTCCTATGACTGGTGGGTCATACTATGTTCCACTGAAATGGCCTGTCCTTTCTCAGATCTGGTCTCCTTGTCCAACTCTGTGAAGTTGTCAGGAGCCAGTGGTGAGCCACTACCTGCTTTCTCAGAAAAGGCCCCTCTGCAGAGCTTTCCTGGCATTTGGCCATCCACACATCAGTAGTTACCAAGAAACTCTGACTCTCTCCTTGGTAAATCAAAAAAATTGAGACCCCTGGGACTGGGACTGTGACTGGCTTTGAGTGCCTGGCTTCCTGGATACCAAGTTCAGACAGTTCCATCACCAAAGAAGTGTGATGAGGTCACTTCCTTCAGGAACTGAATGAGGTCACTATCTTGGCAACCTCTTTGCCTTCACAGTTGCTTCCAAAGGTCCCATGATATGGAGGCTGCCCCTACTTCCTGTGATACTTTCACAGGTTAGAATGGTATATCAACCATAGGCACCTAGGGACAGCTCTCCACATAGGCCTGTTTTCGTCCATCTTATCTATATGAAAAAAAGAGAGGCTGATTCAGACACAACCCTTTATCCTGACCAGGTTATTCACCATGGAAGATGTCTTTTGCTCTCTCAGGTCCTTCATAGCTGCCTACATCTTCTCCATGGATCATTTCTGCATGGGCCTTTTAGGTTCTCAGCAGGTGGAGAATCCCCTACATGCCTGTATTGTGAGACCAACTCTGTCCCTGCTCTTCTGAAAAGTTAGATTGAGGGATCAGTGTATGGTTAAGGTTAATAACATGTTTGATTTGGGTTAGGAATCATTCCGCTCAATTAATAATGGTATTGGGAACCTGTGACATTTTTAAGAATATATAGGTGAAATATAAGTATGAAAACAGAAATCTAGGTAAGATTTGAAGCCCAGAAGGGCATTGGGCCTTTGATTGGGATACTTAGCATTGAATTATGTTATGCACAGATGTCTCAGATAAATCGATATACAATGAAATAGGACCTTGTACCTTGGATGATTGAATGTAGAAGAGAACATCCAATCAAACAGGGATAGTCTGTAGGATCAGGAAGATAGTTGGTAGGTGTTGAAATGAGGGCGAGTATAGACTTTGGACCAAAAGTTCTTTAACAATAGGGTTTCGGTTAGAGAGTGAATGTCAATATCAGCACATGTGTAGGGTCACTCACAATGATGAACTGGGGAAAATATGTAGCAAAGCAGATATCAATAGAGACATTAGGAAATCAGGTATAGTACAAAGTGAGTGATAATATTAGACATTTTCAACAGGGTTGAACTTGACTGTATAATCTTAGGGAAAAATAAATATGGAGTGACAAATAGATTGACATTTGAGAGCATTAGGCAATTTAGACATAGATGTTTTAGTAATCCATGGTCAATTTCCATTTAGGCTTTGGTACAATCATAAAGGTGAACTTTGCATTTTGTGTCCAGATTATTACAGTGATAAAATGTATATGTAGATCAGGTGAAGTATTTCTTCCACTGTTTCTGGGAGCAATATTTTGAAGATGCATAAATTAGTATTGGGGGTACAAATGGGTGTACCATGTGTTTATGAATATTGAGATAATGCATGAAGAGACCATACTGAGAATTAAAAATATAACTGGTTCCAACTTTAAATAATGGAATGAATTGATATCTGAAAATATACATGAAATCTTATATTGATACACATACATTCATTACAACCATTTATACATCTAATGGAAATATTAGGGTTATGGATAATCATGAAAATTGTGTATATTTTGCTTCAAAAATCATTATGAAAATCAAAAATAATGTGTTTGGAAAGAAGTTTCATGATAAGACCAGTCAAGTAACCTGCAGGAATACGTGTGTTCTGAAGCAGGAAGTGATTGAAAGTGAAACAAATACCTGTAAATTTGATAACTTTTGGATTAAATATATATCCTATGATCTGCAAAAAAAGAAGAAATAGTAATTTACCACTGTTGAATAGAAATAAACGTCAAAATACATAACATGTCCCATAGGAATCAACTTGCTTTGATATTAAACTGGGTCAGTTACTATAAAAATATTAGGATTTGTGTGCACCGTTCACTGAAGTTAGCTTTCAGTACTAGGTAACAAATATGAATTTCAGGTGGATGAATATTTCTGGAATAATCTTCTGAAAAGTTGATTATAAATCCAAGTACATGAACATGAATAAATTTATGGAGTGTATAAAAGACACATATATTTCATGTTTTGAAGAACCTGGAGAATATATATATATATATATATATATATATATATATATATATATATATATATACAAAAAACACACACAGAGACATTAAAAACTGGCAATATATATGCCAATAGAAATTCATCATGAAATATATATCATCCATTGAAGCAAAAATATTTATTTTACTAAACATGGATTTAAGTAAAATGTTGTTCAACTAGGGAGCTCACCCATAGGTTGAATTTTCAGTTCCAACAGTGTTTAGGAGGAGTGATCTCTTCTCACAATTTGTATCTGCCATGTCATCCACCTCACAAAAATATAAGTGTGATACCAGGTAGGATTCAATATGTGCATTAAAAATACATGTTCTGAATAGGCTTCAGAGAAAGGGAAACAAGAATTCACATATTTGTTAACTTTAAAAACACATGGAGAACTTTTTCATTTAAAAATTGACTAGATTTGTAACACCTACCCTTTATCATGCAAAAGGCAAGTCCAACTATACAACAGGCCTCCTCTGAACTGGTTGTATTTCTATTTTGTTTGGGTTATTTTTCTCCATCATATTAGGATTAGTAGTGAGAGTCTAGTAGGGTATGGGTAAGTGTCAGGGATTCAGAATTTCGAATGGAAAATAGGAAAATTAATCTCATGTGTATTCAAATATGTGCTACACAAAAATCTCCCCACTCTGATCCAGAACAATGCCTTGACATTTCCTTCACCACAAGTAAGACACAATTAGAGGAGAAGAGTTAGAAAATTTGTGAATACATATCCGGAATGGAAAATGCTCAGGAGTTCACAACCTTGGAGTTGGGACAGGAGTATCCAAAAGTAAGGGATAGGGTAAACACTCCACAAACATGAAGTTCTTTTGGCCTAAAGACTTCTTGACAAACTGCCTCTGAGTTTGGGCACTTAAACTATATGTTGTTGTCAGGAGATTTAGCTTCCTTTGTAGTGAGACCATCAATCTGGAATGGCATCTATGTGACCTGGAGGACATGGTTTCTTGTTTTCCAATGAACATTAGGCAGCAGTGATGAATTCTATCTTTGTCGGCAAACTTTGGCCACCTGGGTCTAAGTGTCTGCCCGCGTGGACTGTGAAGTCATTTGGTCATCCTCCACTTTTCGTGGTGTTTCTGGCTGCTGCACTCGTAGTTTGGCGTTGCTTCAAAAAATACAAGGAGTTCATCAGGGACACAGTGCTGGAGGGAGTTCTGTCAGGTGTGGTGGGTCAGGGTTTACAGGAGAATGCACCAACCAGGCTTCTATCCCACATAGCTTGCCCCCTTGACAAGAGCAACCTGATTCTGAACATTGCCCTGAAACCCCTCTATATAATAAGATGCCTTTACATATAAGGGTCTGCTGGCAGCAGCATGTCAGTCACAAGCCATTTGGAAGTCAAAGACATATTCACATGGCCCCACCACAGATGTTTATCACACACCTTCACACCACAGCTCTAGGCCCACTACTCAGCAGGCTCCAACTTACAGGCATCTCTGTTCTACTCCATTTTCATGAAACCCAGTCAATCAAGGCATTGTCTGGTACACTCATGATCAGGAACCAGATATCCAAAGGTTCTCCAGTGCCACCTGGTCATGGGAATTTCAAAACTTGCATGGTATTTATCTAGCCATTTTTCAAAAATGAATTTGAGACACTCTGGGTTTCAAATAATTCAGGAACCATTAAATGGTGAGGAAGCTCATTTCAATGAAAGCTCTAGAGAACTCTCATAGGCAAGGCTACAGAAACAGAGGCCAAATGGTAACATAAGCAAGGCCCATTGAGGTCTACAATGTTAGGTCCATGTGTGTTTTGACTCTCAACGATGGCTGCCAAGTCTTTCAGAATAAAATCATGTGATATCCTTGCAAAGATTCCCAGTTTTCTGTGCAAAGCCACCCTGGGCCTAGATCGCAGATACCAAGAGCGAATCTCATGCGTGGCCTCCTAAAATCTCAAAACAATTCATGGCAATACTTCACTGAGGTCAGTTCCAGAAAGCAGTCTCTAAGTGGAATCACACAAGAGTTCAAGCCCAGGTGAACACAGTTATCTCTTCCAACTGACACACAAATGACCACAATTAAAAACAAAACACTTCGACATGGCCCTCATTTTCTTCCATATAGACACTCATCATAACCTCTGGCTGGAGGTTTTCATGAGGAGCGCAGTCCAAGACAGTGTCCAAAATAAGCTCCCTTGCCACTCATTTGCTAAAGTCAGGGTGGCCTGGACATACTTTCTGTGAACCAGGCGTGATGAAATAGGCATGCTGTGAAGACTACACCGCTTCTCTACTTTGAGGCCAACTGACTCCGAGGTTAAGATTCTTTATGTGAATTGGAGTCATGAGAAAACCCAAGCACCTCTGCAGGGCTTTGGAGAACTCCTCTGACCCAAAGGATCCCTATTGATGGAAGTCAGGAACCTCACAGAGGAAGGCTAGACGTCATCCACAAGGACTGCTCTTTTGGCCATTTTGGTTTCGGATGCACACATGGGATCTTTCTTTAGATCCATCAGGTGCTGAGAATCTAAGCCACAGCCTCACACAGGGCCAAGAGGCTAAATCACACACATCCCTTTCCAAAGCAATAAAGCAAAGGGCCACAGGTGATGCCCATTCATTTCCATTTGAAAACTGTTTTCCTCAGGCTTCACAAAGGGGTGGCCTGAGGCAAAGAACTTCTTGAAATTAAGGGCAACAGAACATTATGTAAGCAAAAGGCCCAAAGCAGGGTTTCTCCACTGATACTTTACTGGTCACACTGATATCTGAGTTTTCTGAGATGCTCGCCATTCCCTGCAGATATCCAGTACATGGCCATGTCACAGAGCTTGGAGGTGGTACATATCTTGGACAAAAAAACATGAGCCAATTCTGGAGATTGGAAAGAATTCAGGAAGAAAATTGGTAATTAGGAAGATAGTAGGTGTTGCCCATCCTTAAGGAAAGCCGCAACCCATTCATAAATTGGGCAGGTTGAATGCTGGGAAACTTTCTACTAGACAGGACAAATACATTGATGCATTCTCGTTTCTAATGTATACAACCACGGACACAGTGGAATACACAGACATAGAAACACTCGCCTTGTCAAACGACTTACTAGAAACAGTACACTCCAAAAAAAAAAAAAAAAAACTAACCGCCTTTCCTACCTATTCTCAGAAGATGAGACAAAATCATAAACCCACAACCACACCCACAAAGTCACCTCCTTCCCCCAAGTAGGTCTGTGACTCTACGGAGTGTCCTCTGACTGGTGGGCCATACAATGTTCCCCCGAAATGTCCTGTCCTGTCTCAGATCTGGTCTACTTGGCCAACTCTTTTAAGTTGTCAGAAGGGAATTTTGAGCCACTACCTGCTTTCTCAGGAAAGGCCCCTCTTCAGAGCTCTCCTTGCTTTTGGCATCATAATATCAGTAGGAACAAAGAAAGACTGACTCTGTCTTTGGTAAATCCAAGCAAGTGAGCCCACTGGGACTGGGACTGGGACTGGCTCTGTGTGCCTGGCTTCCAGGATCCCAAGTTCAGAGAGATCCATCACGAAGGAAGTGAGGTGAGGTCACTTCCTTCAGGAACTGAATGAATTCACTGTCTTGTAAACCATTTTGTCCTAATAGTTGCTTCCAAGGGTCCCATTAGATGGAGGGTTCCCCTACTTCCTCTGAAATGTTCACAAGTTAGAATGGTATGTCAACCTTAGGAACCCGGGAATAGCTATCCACACAGGCCTGGTTTGGTCCTTCTCCTCTACATTAAGAAGAGAGAGGCTGATTCAGACACATCCCTTCATCCTGACCAGGGTGTTTGACATGGAAGATGACTTTTGCTCTCTCAGGTCCTTCATAGATGACTATATCTTCTCCAGGGTTCATTTCTACATGGATCTTTGAAGTTCTCAGCAGGTGGAAGATCCCCTACATTCCTGTATTGTAAGACCAACTCTGTCCCTGCTTTTCATTAAATTTAGATTGAGGGAACAGTGTATTCTTAGGGTTAATAAAATGTTTGAATTGGGTTAGGAATCATTCTGCGGGATGAATAATGGTATTGGGAACCTGCGATATTTATAAAAATATAGAGGTTAAATATATGAATAAAAACAGAAATCTAGGTAATTTTGAAGCCTAGAGGGCATTGGGCCCTTGATTGGGATACTTACCTTTGATTTACATTGTGCACAGATGTCTCAGAAAAATAGATATATAATGGCATAGAACCTTGTACCTTGGATGATTGAATGTCGAAGAGAACATCCAGTCAAAAACGGGTAGTCGGTAGGATTAGGTAGATAGTAGGTTTAGGAAGAAGTGTCAATATAGGATTTGGAATATATGTTCTATCGCAATAGTGTTTTGGTTAGAGAGTGAAAGTAAACATAACTTCATGTGAAGGGTCAGTCACAATGATGAACTGGGGAAAATATGTAGGAAACCACATATCAATAGAGACATAATGAAATCAGGCAAAGTATAAAGTGAGTGATATGATTAGGCATTTTCAACAGGGTAGAGTTTGAATATATAATCTTTGGAAGAAACAAATATGTAGTCACCAACAGGATTGATAATTGAGAGGATTAGGCAACATGGACAGGAATGTTTTTAGTAATCCATGTTCACTTTCCATTCAGACTCCGGTACAATCATAAGTGTGACATTTACTTTTTGTGTCCCGAATATTACTGTGATAAAATGTGTATGTAGATCTGGTGACATGAGTATTTCTTACACCATTTCTGGCAGTAATATTTAGAAGACATATACATAAGTATTGGTTGTACAAAGAGGTGTGCCCTGTGTCTATGAATATAGAGATAATGCATGAATTGACCACACTGTGAATAAATAATATAGCTGATTCCACTTTAAATAATGGATGGAATTGATATCTGAAAATATTTAAGATATCTTATATTGATATAAAATCATTCATTCCAACCAGTTATACATCTATTGTTAATATTAGTGTTATTGTTTATCATGAACGGTGTCTGAGTTTCGCTTCAAAAATGAGTATGAAAATTGAAAATAATGTGTTTTGTAAAGAAGTCTCATGAAAAGACCAGTCAAGAAACATGGATGAATACATGTGTTCTGAAGAAGGAATTGATTGAAAGTGAAACAAATGCCTATAAATTTGCGAAACTGTGGATGAAAAATATATCCTATGATGTGCATAAACTGAAGAAATCATAATGTACCAGTGTTGAATAAAAATGAACGTCAAAACACACAGCATGTCCCATTGGAATCTACTCGCATTGATGTTAAACTGGGTCAGTTACTGTAGAAATATTAGGATTTGTATGCAACATTCACTGAAGTTAGTTTTCACTAGTAGGAAAAAATATGTATTTCAGGTGGATGAATATTTCTGAGAATAATCATGTGAAAATTTGATTATAAATCCACATACATGAATATGAATGAATTTAGGAAGTGTGTAATAAGACAAATATATTTCATATTTTGAAAAATCTGGAGACTATATATATATATACACACAGACATTAAAAAGTAGCAATATATATGCCAATCAAAATTCACCATGAAATATAAATCATCCACAGATGCAAAAATATTCATTTTACTGAACATGGATTTATGTATAATGTTGTTCATCTAGGAAGCTCACCCATAGGTTTAATTTTCTGTTCCAACAGTGTTTAGGAGCTGTGATGTCTTCTCGCAATTTGTATCTGCCAAGTAAGCCACCTCACAAGATTGTACGAGTGGTACCAGGTAGGATTCTGTATGTGCATATAAAAATACATGTGCTGAATATGCTACGGAGAAAGGGAGACACGAATTCATACATTTGTTTACTTTAAAAACACATGGAGAACTCTTTCAATAAAAAAATTAACTAGTTTATACCTTCTACCCAATATAATGCAAAAGACAATTCCAACTACACACCATGCCTTCTCTGAACTGCTTGTATTTCTATTCCATTTGGGTTATTTTACTCCACCATATTAGGATTAGTAGTCAGAGTCTAATAGGGTATATGTTAGTGTCAGGGATTTAGTATTCTGAATGGAAAATTGGAAAATGAATCCAATGTGTATGCAAATATGTGCTACACAAAATTTTTCCCACTCTCATCCAGAACAATGCCTTGACAATACTTTCACCCCAAGTAAGACACAATTAGGGAAAAAGAGTTAGGAATTCTGAGAATACAAATCTGGAATGGAATATGATCAGGAGTTCACAAACTTGGAGGTGGTAGAGGAGTTTCCAAAAGTAAGGGACAGGGTCAAAACTCTCCATATAACAAGATGCCTTTACAAATAAGGGTCTGCTGGCTGCATCCTGTCAGTCACAAGGCATTTGGAAGCCAATGGCAGATCGAAATGGCCCCAGCGCATATTTTGTGTCACACACCTGCCCAACATTGCTCTAGGCCCACTGCTCAGCAGGCTCCAACTTACTGGCATATCTGATCTACACCATTTTCATGAAACCCAGTCAATCAAGGCACCGTCTGGTATACTCATGATCAGCAACAGGACATCCAAAGTTTCTCCAGTGCCACCTGGTCATGGGAATTTCAAAAATTTCATGGTATTTATCTAGCCATTTTTCAAGGATGAAGTTGGAGGCACTATGGGTTTCAATTAATTCAGGAACCATTAAATGGTGAGGAAGCTCATTTCAATGAATGCTCTGAAGAACTCTCACAGGCAAGTCTTCCCAAAGAGTGGCCAAAAGGTCACATGAAGCCAGACCCACTGAGGTCTACAATGTGAGTTCCATGTGTGTTTTGACTCTCAACTATGGCTTCCAAGTCTTTAAAAATAAAATCATGTTATATCCTGGCTGAGATTCCCAGTGCTCTGTGGAAATCCACACTGGCCTTAGATCTCAGTTTCCAAGGGTCACTCTCATGCGTGGCCTAATAAAATCCCGACAAAATTCATGGCAATACTGCTCTGAGGTCAGTTCCAGAACTCAGTCTCTAATGGGAGTCACACCAGAGTTCAAGCCCAGGTGGACCCAGTCATCTCTTCCAACCACGATACAAATGTCCACAATTAAAACCAAAACACTCCCACATGGCCCTCATCTTCTTCCATATAGACACTAATCATTACCTCTGGTAGCAGGTTTCCATGAGGGGCGCAGTGCACAACAGTGTCCAAAATAAGCTCCCTTTTTCCCTCATTTTCCTAAAGTCTGTGTGGCCTAGACACCCTTCCTGTTAACCAAGAGTGATCAAATAGGCATGCCGTTAATGCTGCTTTGCTTCTCCAATTTGAGGCCTAATTACTGTGCGGTTTAGATTCTCTATGTGAATTGGAATCATGAGAAAACCCATGCACCTATAGGCTAGCCTCTACAGGGCTTTAAATATCTCATTTGACCCAAAGTATCACTATTCTCACTTAATGGAGGTCAGGAACTTTGCATAGGAAGGCGAGAGACTTCATCTACAATATCTGCTCTTTTAGCCATTTTTGTATTGGATGCACACATGAGATATTTCTTTGGATCCATCTAGTGCTGAGAATCTAAGCCACAGCCTCACACAGTGCCAAGAGGCGGATTCAGACACATCCCTTTCCAAAGCAATTAAGCACAGAGCCACAGGTAATGCCCATTCATTTCAATTTGAGAACTCTTTTCTTCAGGCTTCACAAAGGGGAGGCCTGAGGCAGAGACCTTCCTGACATTCAGGGCAATAAAACAATAGGTAAGCAAAAGGCACAAAGCAGGCTTTCTCCACTGAGACTTTGCTGGTCATACTGATATCTGAGTTTTCTAAGAAGCTCGTCATTCCCTTCAGGTATCCAGTACATGTCCATGTCACAGAGCTTGGAGGTGGTACATATCTTGGACACAAAAGCATGAGCCTATTCTTTAGAGAGGCCAGAATTCAGGAAGAAAACAGGAACTTTGGACGATAGCAGATGTTGCCCATCCATAAGTCAAGCAGCAGTCCATTCATAAATTGGGCAGTATGAAGGCTGGCAAGCTTTCTACTAGACAGGACACATCCATTGATGCATTCTCTCTTCTTATGTCTACAACCACGAACACCGTTTTATATACAGACATAAAAACACTCGCCTTGTCAAAGTACTTACCAGAAAGAGTTCACTCAATCCAAACAAACCGCCTTTGATACCTATTCTCAGAACAAGTGAAAACCACAAACCTACACCTACACCCATAAAGGCACCTCCTTTCCCTAAGTAATTCTGAGACTATTTGGAGTGTCCTCTGACTAGTGGGCCACAGTATGTTCCCTTTAAATGGCATGTTCTCTCTCAGATCTGTCCTCCTTAGCCAACTCTGTAAAGTTGTCAGGAGCCAGCATTGAGCAACTACCTTTTTCTCAGGAAAGGCCCCTCTTCAGAGCTCTCTTGGCATTTTGCCATCCTCACATCAGTAGGTACCAAGAAAGACTGACTCTGTCTTTGGTAAATCCAAACAAGTGAGACCACTGGGACTGGGACTGGGACTGGCTCTGTGTGCCTGGCTTCCTGGATCCCAAGTTCAGATAGTTCCATCAACAAGGAAGTGAGGTGAGGTGAATTCCTTCAGGAACTGAATGAGGTCACTGCCTTGGCAACCACTTTGTCCTAACATTTGCTTCCAAGGGTCCCATGAGATGCAGGCTGCCCCTACTACCTGTGACAGTTTCACAAGTTAGAATGGTATATCAACCATAGGCACCCGGGAACAACTCTCCAAGCAGGCCTGGTTTGGTCCATCTTCTCTACATTAATATTTGAGAGCCTGATTCAGACACAACCCTTCATACTGACCAGGTTGTTTTCCATGGAAGATGACTTTTGCTCTCTCAGGTCCTTCATTGCTGCCTACATCTTCTCCAGGGATCATATCTGCATGGATCTTTGAGGTTCTCAGCAGATGAACAATCCCCTACATTCCTGTATTGTAATACCAACTCTGTGCCTGCTGTTCTGTAAAGTTAGATTGAGGGAAGAGTGTATGGTTATGTTTAATAACATGTTTGATATGGGTTAGGAATTATTCTGCTGGATGAATAATGGTATTGGGAACCTGAGATATTTATAAGAATATAGAGTTGGAATATTGTAATGGTCGGGCAGGCATAGGAGGAAGAGACCACCAAGAGACTGTCTCATGCAACAACAAAGGGTTTATTGAGGGTCCAGCATGCTGGGGCTCAGAGCTCACTTGAATAGAGCAGAGAGTCCTGAGAACAGCTTAAACAGAGCTTATATACTTTCCTTGGAGAGGGCAGGGAGGGAAATTTATTGATGCGTCAGGGAGAGTGGGCAGTTTGCTTTCAACGGGATGATGGAGTACATTCTGCAGTTTGGCAGTTGGGGACAGCACATTCTGGGAACAAGATTAGCAAACAGTTCTCAAGATTTCAACAGTGTTTTATTAAGCATACAGAAAAATAGGAAGTGACAAGTACCTATTTTATTAACTTTTTATTCCCCAATTCTTCTTCTGGTTACTTTTAATCATGAAAGTGATCATTGAAGGGTGTCACATTTTATGTCTCCTAGTGGGGTATATTTTTGTCTGATTACCATAAGTTTAAATTGTCCAATTTGAGCTTCGAGAAAGGAAACTACATGGTTGAGCCAACAGGGTCCTACAGTTAGCAATAATATGAGGATTATTAATGGACAGGCCTGGGCTGATGAAAGCATAGTTAACCAGAGGGACTGTGTGAACCAAGACTCAAACCACCATTTTTGGGCCTCTCTCTCTCGTTGACACTCTTAAAGGCATTTTCTTAATATACTCATAGGTTCTTATACAACTCCAGTATGGTCGGCATAAAAACAACCTTCTTCCCTCAATGCAGCACAAAGTCCCCCTTCTCTCATGAAGCGAAGGTTTAACCCTCGCCTGTTCTGTAAAACAACTTCAGAGAGAGAGGTTAAACATTCCTGTAAAGCTGTGATGGAGGTTTTATTATCTTTAATTTTTGGTCTATTGCTGCTTCTAATTGGGTCATTTGTTGTGTCCCATGGACTAGGGTTCCTGTGCTCACTCCTGCAGCAACTCCTATTCCTAATAGGATGGCTAAAGTGAGAGATACAGGTTCCCGGTGGAAACAGGTTGTATGCCCTCCGATTTGATCTTTAAATGAACATGCATCATCCTAGAACACTCTGGGAAACATCTGCACCATTACATAATTAATCACATCTGTTGACCATTTCATGAAAACATAAACAATGTTTAAGTATATAGAATTATACTGTTGTAGGTACGGAAAAGGAAAGGAATCTAAGATAGCACCGAAGACAGGGAAACAGCCCTATTTGGTTGCAAACGGATTTAGAGGGTATTGCTTCTGTTGTAATCAATTAATCTTCTGAACCCCAAGTTTAGGTAGTTTCAGAATTTGTACCCAACATGTAAGGGAAGGGGCTCAGAAGTTCACAGTCTGCAGAAGTTCACAAAAAGCAGTTTTTGTTTCTGTTATTTTTTCCTCTGTTCTCGGCAAGTTAACTTTTCAAGGACACTTGGGACAGGGAGAGCTTTTTTTTCTCTTTTTTTTCTCCCTGCCAGCTGTTACCATGGAGCCTAGTTGGTAACTTCTTTACTTAGAATTGTAGCCATCTCTGTGAATCCCCAGCTCAAGGCCAGAGGCCTTGTTCACTTATTTTGTGAAAAACTCGTAAGGGGGTGTCTAGCTTAGGAGTGCTGATTTTTCCAGCCACTGGCCAAGTAGAACAGGGCGACATGAAAACACGGAGTTTATCTACATTGAATTCTTTTATAGGGACTCTTTTGCTGAAAGTCCTAAAGTCAGCAATGGTGAAGACTTCTGGAGAAGGTCATATAAGACTTTTCTGTGGGCCTGGTGAAGAGGGGCAAGACGTGGAAAGCAAGGCTGAGAGCAGCTCCGTTTATCTGAGAATTAGGAAAGAGAGATGTAAAAGAATATTGGGAAAGGGGTTTGTGATTTTCCTGGCAACAAAAACTTGAGCAGTAGAACAGGTAGAGCAGAGGGGACGACAGGAGTGAGTATCCCAAAAAGCCTGTGAGGGACTTTAAATTCTTAGTCACCTGTTTTCAGTGATGACAAGGCAACTTTAAAGGTCACTTTCATTACATCTTGGATAGTGGTCTGAGGGATCTCCTCAGCTGGTTTGAGCTTTGGGTTAGCTGGTAAGAGGACCTGATGGGACCTGCTCTGGGCACTTACTGGAGAAAAGAGGACTGAGTGGGTGGAGGGTTACCTCAGTACCTGATACCTCAGCAAGGGCGCAATGGTCTGAGAACCGGCCGAGGTTTGGTTTTTTGATCTAGTAAATGGAGGGAAGAAATCAGGTTGCTGAGGTGAGAGTGAAAGCAGAGAGTCTGGAGCAGAAGGCTGAGGGTTAGGATCTATTGGAGAAGCATAGTTCAGGACGTGAGTGAAGGAGGGAAAAGGTCTTCACATAGGGGAATCTCCTTCCACCCTTTTGATCACTTGTAGAAGTTAAAAATGTCATGCATAATTTGAGGATCTAGAGAGCCTTCTGGGGTCCATCGGTTTTGGTTGTCTAATTGGTAATATGGCCAATGCTGTGTACTGAATTTGATGGGGAGTTTGGGTTCCACCAGGCAGTCCCTGTATGCTACCATCCCCATGACTTACAGAAGAAGTTGGCTTTTTCCCCTCACAGCCGTGGCTCTTTGTGGCTTTGATAGTCTGCCATGCAAACATAGTAATCTGGGCTAGCCAACCTGCATCTTGCTCGCGTGTCCCTACATCCATAATGTTTGTTTCCATTATCAATGATACAGAAGGTATTTAATAGAATTTTAGTGGGATCCACTTTATCAGATATATCCCAATAGGAAAAACCTATAGCCAGCTGAAAAATGTCTGGGTGGAGAGATGGCCACCAGGTCCCTATGGGGGCTGTAAGCGAGATAGACCATACTTCTCTAGTAGGATTTGTGATCAGCCATCGCTGATGAACCACCTGATGAGGTTTAGGACTACTGGTGGCCAAGGGGAGAGTCTATAGCCTTATTCATATGGTGAATACACAATTTGAAAGGGTTACTAGTCATTTCCAGTTTCCAGCAAGAGTCTGGACAGAGCGCAGGCTTGAGATGAGAGGCATGGATCCAGGAATTGATTCCGTATACATTTACTGATGTAGGTGTTATAAGTAGTACCTGGTATGTTCCTTTCCATCGGGGTTCCAGGAATGAAACCTGATGTCTTCTTATGTAGATGAAGTCTCTTACATTATATTGAAGTGGAGTCCCCTTGTCCCCAGTTTGTTAGGCCGTGGCCAGCTGTTTGAACAGATATCAATGAGTTCTTTCAAGAGCTTTAAGTCTGTCAAGCTAGGGGGTGTGGAAGGGATCCTTAGGTCTTAGAGTTGGGGTTAGGTCCCTTACTGGAGGAAGGGCACCATAGAGAATTTCACAGGTGGTGAGGTTACACAAAGAAACAGAGGGAGTATTTCTTGCATGAAACAGTGCATAAGGCAGGAGCATAGTCCAATCTTTTATGCAGGTCTCTAAGATTAATTTCGTAAAGGTCTATTTAATGGTTCTATTTATTTTTTCTACCTGTCCTGAGTTCTGGGGTCTATAAGCATAATGTAACTACCAATTAATAACCAGGGTACTGGTTAACCTATTCTCAGAACATGAGACAAAACCAGAATCCCACACCCACACCCACAAAGGCACCTGCTTCCCCCAAGTACATCTGTGACTATCTGGAGTATTCTCTGACTGGTGGGTCATACTATGTTCCCCAAAAATAGCCTGTCTTGTCTCAGATCTGGTCTTCGTGGCCAACTCTGTGAAGATTTCAGGAGCCAGCATGAGCCACTACCTGCTTTCTCAGGAAAGGCCCCTCTTCAGAGCTCTTCTGGCATTTGGCCATCCCCACATCAGTAGGTACCATGAAAGACTGACTCTGTCCCTGGTAAATCCAAAGAAGTGAGCCCACTAGGAGTAGGACTGGGACTGGCAATGGGTGCCTGGCTTCCTGGATCCCAAGTTCAGAGAGTTCCAACACCAAGGAAGTGACGTGAGGTCACTTCCTTCAGAAACTGAAAGAGGTCACTCCCTTGGCAACCACTTTGTCCTAACAGTTGTTTCCTATGGTCTCTTGAGATGGAGGATGCCCCTACTTCCTGTGACACTTTCACAAGTTAGAATGGTATATAAACCATAGGCACTCAGGAATAGCTCTCCACACAGGCCTGGTTTGATCCATCTTCTCTACATTAATAAGAGAGAGGCTGATTCAGATACAATCCTTTATCCTGACCAGGTTGTTTGCCATGGAAGATGACTTTTGCTCTCTCAAGTCCTTCATAGCTGCCTACATCTTCTCCAGGAATGATTTCTGCATGGACCTTTGAGTTTCTAAGCAGGTGGAAGATCCCCTACATTCCTGTATTGTAAGACCAACACTGTCCCCGCTCTTCTGTAAAGTTAGATTGAGGGAACAGTGTATGTTAGGGTTAATAACATGTTCAATTTGGGTTAGGAATCATTCTTCGGGATGAATAATAGTATTGGGAAACTCTCTCAGATCTGGTCTCCTTGGCCAACTCAGTGAAGTTTTCAGGAGCCAGTGGTGAGACACTGCCTGCTTTCTCATGAACTGGCCCTCTTCAGAGCTCTCTTGGCATTTGGCCATCCTCACATCAGTAGGTACCAAGAAAGTCTGACTCTGTCCTTGGTAAATACAAACATGTGAGCCCACTGGGACTGGGACTGGGACTGACTCTGGGTGCCTCGCTTCTTGGATCCCCAGTTCAGAGAGTTCCATCACCAAAGAAGTGAGGTAGGAGACTTCATTCAGAAACTGAATGAGGTCACTGCCTTGGCAAACACTTTGTCCTAAAAGTTGCTTCCTAGGTTCCCATGAGATGAAGCCTGCCCCTACTTACTGTGACACTTCAAGCTAAGAATTGTATATCAAAAATAGGCACCCGGGAACAGCTCTCCACACATGCCTGATTTGGTCCAACTACTCTACATTAAGAAGAGAGAGGCTGATTCAGACACATCCCTTCATTTTGACCTGGTTGTTTTTCATGGAAAATGAATTTTTCTCTCTCAGGTCCTCCATAGCTGTCAACATCTTCTCCAGGGATCATTTCTGTAAGGACCTTTGAGGTTCTCAGCAGGTGGAAGATCCCCTACATTCCTGTATTGTAAGACAAACTGTGTCCCTACTCTTTTGTAAAGTTAGATTGATGGAAGAGTGTATGGTTAGGATTAATAACATATTCGATTTGAGTTAGGAATCATTCTGCAGGATGAATAATGGTATTGGGAATCTGCGATATTTACAAGAATAAATAGGTGAAATGTAAGTATGAAAACAGAAATCTAGGTAAGATTTGAAGCCCAGAAGGGAATTGGGCCTTTGATTGTGACACTTAGCTTTGAATTATGTTCTGCACATATGTCTCAGATAAATCGATATAAAATGGCATAGGACCTTGTACCTTGGATGATTGAATGTCGAAGAGAATATCCAGTCAAAAGGGGACAGTAGGTGGATTAGGAAGATAGTAAGTAAGTTTAGAAAAAAGAGTGAGTATAGGAATTGGACCAAAAGTTCTTTAGCAACAGGGTTTCGGTTAGTGAGTGAATGTCAATGTCAGCACATGTGAAGAATGAGTCACAATGATGAACTGGGGAAAATATGTAGGAAAGCAGATATCTATAGAGACATTATGAAATCAGACAAAGTATAAAGTGAGTGATAGTATTAGATATTTTCAACAGGGTTGAATTTGAATATATAATCTTAGGAAGAAACAAATATGTAATCATTAATAGGATTGACATTTGAGAGCATTAGCCAAATTGGACATGGATTTTTTTAGTAATCCATGTTTACATTCCATTTAGTCTTTGGTACAATCATAAGTGTGAACTTTGCATTTTGTGTCCAGAATATTACTGTGATAAAATGTATATGTAGATCAGTTGACAGAGTATTTCTTCCACCATTTCTGGGAGCAATATTTTGAAGACATATAAATTAATATTGGGGGTACAAAGAGGTGTACCCTGTGTCTATGTATGTAGAGATAATGCATGAAGAGACCATACTGTGAATAAATAATATAACTGATTACACTTTAAATAATCGATTGAATTTATATCTGAAAATATGCAGAAAATCTTATATTGATATACAATCATTAATTCCAACCAATTATACATATAATGGTAATATTACTTTAATGGTTTATCAAGACGGGTGTGTGAGATTTGCTTCAAAGCGATAATGGAAATTGAAAATAATGTGTTTGGAAAGAAGTCTCATGAAACGAGCAGTCAAGAAACATTAAGGAATACATGTGTTCTGAATCAGGAAGTGATTGAAAGTGAAACAAATGCCTATCAATTTGATAAATTGTGGATGAAATATTTATTCTATGATGTGCATTAACTGAAGAAATAGTAATGTACCAGAGTTGAATAAAAATGAACGTCAAAATACACTTCATGTCCCATAGGAATCTATACGCATTGATGTTAAACTGGGTGAGTTACTGTAGAAATATTAGGATTTGTGTGCACCATTCACTGAAGTTTGTTTTCAGTACTAGGAAACAAATATGTATTTCAGGTGGATGAATATTTCTGATAATAATCTTGTGAAAAGTTGATCATAAATCCACATATATGAATATGAATGAATTTAGGGAGTGTATAATAAGACACATATATTTCATATTTTGAAAAATCTGGAGAGTATATATATATATATATATATATATATATATATATATATATATATATATATAACACACACACACAGACATTAAAAAGTAGCAATATATATATCAATCTAAATTAATCATGAAATATATATCATCCACAGATCCAAAAATATTCATTTTACTGAACATGGGTTTATGTATAATGTTGTTCAACTAGGAAGCTCACCCATAGGTTGAATTTTCAGTTCCAACAGCGTTTAGAATGAGTGATCTATTCTCAAAAATTGTATCTGCCAATTCATCCACCTCACAAGAATGTACGTGTGGTACCAGGTAGGATTTGATATGTGCATATAAAAATACATGTGCTGAATAGGCTACAGAGAAAGGGAGACAGGAATTCAAATATTTGTTAACTTTCAAAACACATGGAGAACTATTTAAATTGAAAATTTGCTAGATTTATAACTCCTACACTACATAATGCAAAAGGCAAGTCCAACTATGCACCATGCCTCCTCTGAACTGCTTGTATTTCTATTTTGTTGGGGTAATTTATCTCCATCATATTTGCATTAGTAGTCAGAGTCCAGTAGGGTAGGTTTTAGTGTCAGGGATTAAGTATTTCGAATGAAAAATTAGATAATGAATCCAATGTGTATGCAAAAAATCTTCCCATTCTCATCCAGAACAATGCCTTGACATTACATTCGCCCCAAGTAATACACAATTAGAGGAGAAGAGTTAGAAAATCTGTGAATACATATCTGGAATGGAAAATGCTCAGGAGTTCACAAGCTTGGATGTGGAAGGGGAGTTTCCAAAAGTAAGGGACAGGGTTGATAGACCCAACCTGATCATTTATTAAAATTGGGAGCCCACTTGCCAGAAACCCATGAAAAGATAATTTTGGCTTTATTATAAATTACTGCAAATTCTGAACCTGCTTGGAATGTTTGCCCATGCCTTAAACTCACCCATGCCTGGCTCTCTGACCAGATTGCAGCCCTCTCTGAAACTTTAGTTACACCTCATAAATATTTTCTTTCCCTGGCCAGACAACGAGTCTCTGAGGCTCTAATGGTCCTCATAATTTCTGATGTTGGGGTGAGCTTAAAAAAAATGTAAACTACCGTTAGTGTGATGCTTGTTAAAGTTCTGTTATCTGTAACCCCCTTTTTGTGCATCTTTCTGGGCTATATAGCTGGGCTATAGGAAAGGTGGGTTTGCTGTCTTGCTTCCGCCATTTTGGGAGGGAGAGGTAGCCTTTCCCTTTGAAATAATTAGCTTGCCTTAATTTGATTTTACTAGGAGTCAGTGGTCTTTACATGCGTTCCTGGTCTAATATTTTGGAGTTCCCCAGTTAGATGACCCTGCCGGACAAGATCACAAGACCAGACTGCTGTAAATTCTGAAGTTGGCCTTCCTTCCAGGGCTCCAAGCTTGAGAGCAACTCTAGGGTTTGTGCAACTTGAGATGGTCCAAGGCCTTGGAGTTAGCCTTCAGTTCAGGGAGCACTGCAGTGAACCACCGCATTAAAACTATTAGCAAGCACCTGGTGGAGGAGGCATCCATAGGTAATTGGTGCCTTTATAACATCTGATATCCGGTTAAGGGAGATCTCTTCTGATGACAGAGAGGTGGACTGAGGAGGCTCACATATACTCCTGTCTGGGACAGTAACAAGAATCATTCTGTCATCTGTTCTGTTCTCTAGGGAATTCATCTGGAAGGGTAGAGAGGTGCCAACGGGCACGCATGCGCTCCTACGGGGAGCTTTAGGAAGACATTGCATTGCTCCTCTGTTTTCCTGTTTTGGCGCCGGATTTCTGTTTTTTTTTTTTTGTTGTTGTTGTTGTTGTTTTGTTCTGTGTTCTATATGTTTTTTGTTTGTTTGTTTTTGTGCATTTTGTTGTGTGATTTCTGTGGTGAAAACTTAAGGATATCGGACATGAAAATAAAGCAAGTAAGCCTGACACCCTTTGGACTGAGTTTAAAGGAACTGCAATGAACTTTACACCCGTTTGTTAAGCAGTATGAGAGAAGCCCCTAGCTGGCTGCCTGGAGCACACTCACTGCAGAGGGCAGTGCCTGCGGGGGACCTAAGAACTGAGTATCTCCCAGGTTAATAAGTGAAACTCCTTTAAAATCCCTTGTCCCTCCAGATAAAGAGAGTCACAACCTTTTGGCAGAGTCCCTGTGTTTATCTTTGTTAGCAAAGCAATAAACCTTCGTTTTTCTTTTTCTCAAAACCCTGTCCTCATTTTTAAATTGGCATTAATTGGCTTCAAGTTCAGGAACCCAACTTTAAGTTACAAATTTTGATAACCCACCAGCACCCTGGAACTTTTTGAGAGCTGACTACAGAAATGTTAGGAGATGGAGCATGCTTGTGGTGGAACTGAACCAGAGGAGCAAATCCTGTAAGTAAAAGGAGGGATTGAGGGACTCCCAGCAGCTGCTGAAGCCTTATTTTTTCAGAGAATTCCCTAGGTCTTTCCCTGCAATTTAACGATAATGCCACCTCTGTCATCTTAAAAAAGAGGGAAAAAAAAGGGGACACTAAATGCAGGAAAGTCACTATGGAGACCCTTGATTTTACATTTCAGGATGCTCCTCTGTGAAAACATCTGGTCCCCTTGTGGGGACATCTGTGGTGCAACTGGTGTAGGAGATTTTTCTCTTATCTGCTCTGTTTTAAAGGCTTCTGTCTGTCAGTTATAGTCTGAAGCTCCTTTCTGTCTGTCGTGTGTCTTTGTTTCTGGCACTTTAAGACATGTGCAATAATGTGTTGATATTATATATTGTTTCTTGGGAATGATTTTACCTGAATGTGTGTCTAAATGATGATGTTTTATTGTAACAATCTGGTAGCTTATTGGGTTTTTGAAGCATTGCAGAATCTTGCCGTTAAAAGTCAGATTCAGATAATTGTTTAGTTTATGATTTCAGATAATTCATGCCAGAGAACTTAAATACTTAGGATGGAAAACTAAAGAACTCTACTTCCAAGTTGGCAAGAAATTTTCCAATCATTCAGTCTTTTTTTTTCACCAATTTTTAATTGGGTAGCCTGGGAAAATGTCACTGTGTGTACCAGTGCATTAATTTGGACAAGGATAGTAAATCATAGTATGGTATCTGTTGACAACACAAGATGTAAAGATATAAAATTTTGTAAATTTTGTCTTAAACTTGTATCAAAATTTTCAACATCCTATCTGGAAAATTATGGTTAAAATGCGTTAGGCCTGAGGTGTCTGCTCAGAATAGCAGTTTTTTCCTGCTCCTTCCAGATCTCAGCCAGGACTTAGATTGAAATGCAAATGAAAGAAGCCTGCAAGATCAGTAGGAGACTGATATGAGGCTTAAGGAAAAAAAAAAGTAAATAGTATGGTATTTACTAATTACTGGTCAGTTATTTTTTCTAGGACTCTTATTTTTTTCCTTAGATCCTTTAATTTTTCTAACTCATAATTTTGATCCTACAGACCTAGGTTAATGTTTTTCTGATCAGTTCTATCTTTGACCAACTGTGGAGTTTTTAAAACATGGCAATGGAGATTTCACCTGCTAAAAGCTACAAGGCCTTTACTATTATTATGTGTGCACACTTTTGTTATTTGTTGTATGTCTATATATATATATATTCTTAATCATATATATGATACAGAAATTAACATATATAAGGAGCGCTCATAATAAAAAAAGCACTCATAAAAACAAATTTTAAGGGATGCCCTCTCTCACCACTTCGCTTCAACATAGTTCTCGAATCACTGGCCAGAGCAATTAGACAGACGAAAGAAATTAAAGGCATAAAAATAGGAAAAGAACTCAAATTATCACTATTTGCAGATGACATGATTCTATACCTAGCAGTCCCAAAAGAGTCTACAAAGAAACTACTAGAGCTAATAAATGAATTCAGCAAAGTGGCAGGATATAATATCAACACACATAAATCAAAGACATTCCTGTATATCAGCCACAAATCCTCTGAAATGGAAATGAGGACAACCACCCCATTCACAATATCCTCAAATAAAATAAAATACTTGGGAATCAACCTAACAAAAGAGGTGAAAGACTTATACAATGAAAACTACAGAAACCTAAAGAGAGAAATAGAAGAAGATCTTAGAAGATGGAAAAATATACCGTGTTCATGGATAGGTAGAACTAACATCATCAAAATGGCGATATTACCAAAAGTTCTCTATAGGTTTAATGCAATGCCAATCAAAATCCCAACGGCATTTCTTGTAGAAATAGAGAAAGCAATCATGAAATTCATATGGAAAAATAAAAGACCCAGAATAGCAAAAACAATGCTAAGCAGGAAGTGTGAATCAGGCGGGATAGCTATACCAGACTTCAAACTATACTACAGAGCAATAGTAACAGCAGGGTACTGGTACCAAAACAGGTGGGTGGACCAATGGTACAGAATAGAGGACACAGAAACCAATCCACAAAACTACAACTATCTTATATTCGATAAAGGGGCTAAAAGCATGCAATTGAAGAAGGATAGCATCTTCAACAAATGGTGTTGGGAAAACTGGAAATCCATATGCAACAAAATGAAACTGAATCCCTTTCTCTTGCCATGCAAAAAAGTTAACTCAAAGTGGATCAAGGAACTTGATATCAAATCAGAGACATGGCGTCTGATAGAAGAAAAAGTTGGCTATGATCTACATACTGTGGGGTTGGGCTCCAAATTTCTCAATAGGACACCATAGCACAAGTGTTAATAACTAGAATCAACAAATGGGACTTACTCAAACTAAAAAGTTTTTTCTCAGCAAAAGAAAGAATAAGAGAGGTAAATAGGGATCCTACGTCCTGGGAACAAATCTTTACTCCTCACACTTCACACAGAGCCCTAATATCCAGAATATACAAAGAACTCAAAAAATTAGACAATAAGATAACAAATAACCCAATCAACAAATGGGCCAAGGGCCTGAATAGAAATTTCTCAGAGGAGGACATACAATCAATCAACAAGTATATGAAAAAATGCTCACCATCTCTAGCAGTCAGAGAAATGCAAATCAAACCACCCTAAGATACCATCTCACTCCAGTAAGATTAGCAGCCATTAGGAAGTCAAACAACAACAAGTGCTGGCGAGGATGTGGGGAAAAGGGTACTCTTGTACATTGCTGGTGGGACTGAAAATTGGTGCGGCCAATTTGGAAAGCAGTATGGAGATTTCTTGGAAAGCTAGGAATAAAACCACCATTTGATTCAGCTATTCCCCTACTCGGTCTATTCCCTAAAGACCTAAAAGAGCACACTATAGGGACACTGCTACATCCATGTTCATAGCAGCACAATTCACAAAAGCAAGACTGTGGAAGCAACCTAGATGCCATTCAATAGACGAATGGATAAAAAATATGTGGCATTTTACACAATGGAGTATTACTCTGCATTAAGAAATGACAAAATCATAGAATTTGGAGAGAAATGGATGGCATTAGAGCAGATTATGCTAAGTGAAGCTAGCCAATCCCTCAAAAACAAATGCCAAATGTCTTCTTTGATATAAGGAGAGTAACTAAGAACAGAGTAGGGACGAAGAGCATGAGAAGAAGATTAACATTAAACAGGGATGAGAGGTGGGTGGGAAAGGGAGAGAGAAGGGAAATTTCCTGTAAATGGAAGGAGACCCTCAGGGGTATACAAAATTACATACAAGAGGAAGTGAGGGGAAAGGAGGAAAAATATGAGGGGGGAGAAATGAATTACAGTAGAGGGGGTAGAGAGAGAAGAGGGGAGGGGATGGGGGAGTGGGGATAGTAGAGGATAGGAAAGGCAGCAGAATACAACAGACACCAGAATGGCAATATGTAAATCAATGGTTGTGCAACTGATTGTGATTCTGCAATCTGTATATGGGGTAAAAACGGGAGTTCATATCCCACTTGAATCAAGTGTGAAATATAATATATCAAGAACTATGTAATGTTTTGAACAACCTACAATAAAAATTAATTTAAAAAAAGTGGATCCAAAGATCTTTAATTCACGTGATTAAAATTGTTCAATTTAAATTGCATAAACAGATTAAAATAAATGTTTTTAAATTTAAGCTTACAAGTTTTTATAGGTGTTCAAAAATCTAGTAAAATATTAATATCTACAAAATGTCTAAAATGCCTTGATTCTAGGACTTTTCCTTCAACAAAAAAATGGTTTACACTGTTCAATACATTTGTCTAATATTTTAATAAATAAGTAAAGTAAATTTGATGTGGAATTTCTCATTCTTGAGTACATTTGTTAGATACCCGATTGATTTACTAAGGTCTGTATCAGATTGTAAAAATCAGTCATGTGTTAAAGAGACAAAAATTTCTGAAAACATAAGTTTACCCATAACATTGTGTTTATTAAGTTTTAATTTTTCTAGAGCAAGCAACCATAAAAATTAAACAACTGATTAAATAAGAACTGTTATTTTAGAGCACTCTACTGCCATTTCTTTAAAAGCTAAACTTGGTTAATCTAGAAATATCAATGTAATATTGATGCTATTAATGTGCTCATATCTTCCAGGTATACAAGTCTGTAAGTTAGAAACATTTAAAGAGCATTATATCAAGCTGGTATTCTGAAGTTGTATGGTAAAAAAATGTACTGGGGATTTATTTACCTGTTATCAATAAGATATGTAAAGTTTTATGTTACTTTTTTCATTGGGGAACAATTTAAATGTATTTTTAAGTTAATCAGAGCCTAATATATGTAAAGGTTAAAATCTTTCAGCCTTTCTTTAATCCATGTTTTAAATGTGATGTCATATGATGTTAGATAATGTTCATGTGACCTCAAACAATTTATGTAAACTTTGTAAAATGATATTTAAAAAACAATGATCAGCTTTAGAACTAAAACAGTTAATATTTATAAAGAGGCCTGCCTTACCTGAGATAAGGCTCTGTGTCCCATCTTACTACATGTGAGAATGACTACAAAAGGAGTAGGTCAGATTTTATTTCATTTAAAGTTATGTTCAAAAGTTCTTTTGTTTTTCTGTGAAGATTACTAAGATCTCAAACAGGGCATATAATGTATAATTCAGCCAAAAAATTCAGGGTAGCTATTACAGAAACTAAGTATTTTTACTCTTGTTAAAAAATTTTATTTTTAATTTGCTTATAAGTGATCTAAAGATTCCCTGTTAGTGTTTTACAGAAGTGTTGCTTTAATAACACAACATGGATTAATTTAAGATAATAAGTCATCACCTACAAGACAGACAGAATAATACATATCCCAATTAATGAAAAGATAAATAATAATTAAGTTATAGATATTAAAGCCCAGTATTCTCAATATAAGGCTGTTAAAATTTATTTGCTGGATGTTTAAGATTAGAATTTAAAATTAAAGTTAAATGAATCGGCCAAGAAAACAAATATTAATATTTTAAGGTATACACTTTATGTTAGCCTCCCAAAATAAGTAAGACTGGAGGTTACAAAGAAGGATTCTCAGACAGGAATGCCTGATAACTATAAAAAGAGACTATTAAGAGGAGCTGCCAGAGGCAGAAAATTTAGTTTAGGGCCTACAGATATTCCTAACCTATAGAGGTAGGCTTGGTGTTTGCTAGTACAATTATCCAGCCCTGAGTAACAGAATTAAAGGTTTCTCTATTAGACACAGAGGTCATACTAGAAAAAGGATTTTGCAAGATCAGATGACATTAAATTAATAAACTGTATCTTATGGCGAGGGACAACTGTAAAACAAAAAATTAAATATTAAGTTGACAGTCCTGATAACTGAGGATATTAAAGAATGGTGAGGGAACTTCTATACGGTGACATGTTCCAGCTGCTGCAACATTTATTCATTACTCATGGTTTTTGTTACTCTCATAGAAGATCCCATTCCCAGATGACTTTACAACCTGTTCTTCCCCAACCAGACATCAAACCAAGCTGAAATCTAAAAGGCAACTCATGTCCCTCAACTAAATTCTAAAAGGCAACTCATGTCCCTCATGCCATGACCCTTACGTCACCCTCTCTCAGCGCAGAAGAATCCAAAATGCGTGAGGCCTCCCTTCTTACAACAATGGAGCCAAAAATAAATAGACTATCAATATACGTAATTAATTAAGTCAGGTAAAATCAGGGAGACCCGTTTTGGGTGAGTTCTAGAAATTTGGAGACTGTTACCTGAGGGATTTAAATTTCCTCAGTGCACTTCCCTTAATCTATCAAAGATTTAAAAGGAACACATAAGAAAAGGGGGGAATGATAGGCCCAACCTGATCTTTTATTAAAATTGGGAGCCATCTTGCCACAAAGCCATGATAAGATAATTTTGGCTTTACTATAAATTACTGCAAAATCTGAACCTGCTTGGAATGCCTGCCCATGCCTTGAACTCACCCATGTCTGGCTCTCTGACCAGATAGTAGCACTCTGTGAAACATTAGTGACACATCATAAATATTGGCCTTCCCTGGACAGACAATGACCATCTCTGAGGGTCTAATGGTCCTCACAAATTCTGATGTTGGGGCCAGCAAAAAAAAAAAAAAAAAAAAAAAAAAATATATATATATATATATATATATATATATATATATATAAACTACCATTAGTGTGATGCTTGTCCGAGTTCTGTTATCTCTAACCCCCCTTTTGTGTAACTTTCTGGGCTTTAAAGCTGGGCTGTAGGTAAGTTGGGGTTGCTGTCTTGTTCCGGCCGTTTTGGGAGGGAGAGTTAGCCTGGCTGGTGAAAATAATAAGCTTAGTTTAATTTGATTTTAATTGGAGTCAGTGGTCTTTTCTTGCATCCTTGTCTAACAGGTAAACACTCCACAAACATGGAGCTCTGCTTGCCTAACGACTTTTTGAGAAACTGCCTCTGAGGTTGGGCACTTGAAATATATGTTGTTTTCAGGAGCTTTAGCTTCCTTTGTTGTGAGACCATCAAAGCTGGCTCTGCATCTATGTGACCTGAAGAAATTGGTTTCTTATTTTCCAATGAAAATGAGGCAAAGTGCTGAATTCTCTCTTTGTAGGTAAACTGTGGCCACTGAAGGCTAAGTGTCTCCCTGTGTGGACTGTGTACCCATTTAGTCATCCTCCACTATTCATGGTGTTTCTTGCTGCTGCACTGGGAGTTTGGTATTTGCTCTACGAAATACAAGAAGTTCAACTGGGACACAGTGCTGAAGGTAGTTCTGTCGCGTGTGGTCGGTCAGAGTCTGCAGGAGAATGCACCAACCAGGATTCTATCCCACATAGCTTGCCCACTTGAAGATAGCAACCTGATTCGGAACATTGCCCTGAAACCTCTCCATATAACAAGATGCCTTTACATATAAGGGTCTGCTGGCTGCACCATGTCAGTCACAAGCCATTTGGAAGTCAATGGTAGATCCAAATGGCCCCAACACAAATGTTTTATCCCACACCTGCACACCACAGTTCTGGGCCCAATACTCAGCAGGCTCCAACATACTGGCATTTCAGTTCTACACCATTTTCATGAAACCCAGTCAATCAAACCACTGTCTGGAACACTCCTGATCAGCAACAGGACATCCAAATGTTCTCCTCTGACACCTGGTTATGGGAATTTCAAAAATTTCTTGGTATTTATCTAGCATTTTTCACGGATGAAGTTGGAGGCACTGTAGGTTTCAATTCTTTCAAGAACCATTAAATGGTATGGAAGCTCATTTCAATGAAAGCTCTGGAGAATTCTCACAGTCAAGGCTTCCCAAAGAGTGGCCAAAAGATCACATGAACCCAGGCCCATTGAGGTCTAGAGTGTGAGGTCCATGTTTGTTTTGAATCTCATCTATGGCTGCCAAGTCTTTCATAATAAAATCATGTGATATCCTGGCTGAGATTCCCGATGCTCTGTGGAAAGCCACCCTGGGACTTGATCTCAGTTTCCAAGGGCGACTCTAATGCGTGGCCTCCTAAAATCCCAAGAGAACTCATGGCAATAGTTCTCTGAGGTCAGTTTCAGAACTCAGTCTGTAAGGGGAATCACACCACACTTCAAGCCCAGGTGGACCCAGTCATCTATTTCAACCACCACACAAATGACCACAATTAAAACCAAAACACTCCCACATGGCCCTCATCTTCTTCCATATAGACACTCATCATAACCTCTGGCTGGGGTTTTCCATGAGGGGCAAAGCTCACGACAGTGTCCAAAATAAGCTCCCTTACCCCTCATTTGCCTAAAATCAGGGTGGCCTGGACACCCTTCCTGTGAACCAGTAGTGATCAAATATGCCTGCCATTTGTACTGCCCAGCTTCTCCAATATGAGGCCTACTGACTGTTTGGTATAGATTTTTTATGTGAATTGGAGTCATGAGAAAACCCAAGCAATTACGGGCTAGCCTCTGCAGGGTTTTGAAGAACTCATTTGACCCAATGGATCCCTCTTCTCACTTGATGTAGGTCAGAAACCTTACAGAGGAAGGCGAGGGACTTCAACCACAATGACTGCCCTTTTGGCCATTTTGGTTTTGGAAGCACAAAAGGAATCTTTCTTTAGATCCATCAGGTGCTGAGAATCTAAGCCACAGCCTCACACAGGGCCAAGAGGCTGATTCAGACACATCCCTTTTGGAAGAAATTAAGCAAAGAGCCACAGGTTATGCCCATTCATTTCCATTTGAAAACTGTTTTCTTCAGGCTTCACAAAGGGTTGGCCTGAGGCAAAGACCTTCCTGACATTCAGGGCAACAGAACATTATGTAAGAAAAGGCCCAAAGCAGGGTTTCTCCACTGAGATTTTACTGGTCACACTGATATCTGAGTTTTCTGAGATGCTCGCCATTCCCTTCAGCTATCCAGTACATGGCCATGTCACAGAGCTTGGAGGTGGTACATATCTTGGACTCAAAACCATAAGCCTGTTGTGGAGAGTGGCCAGAATTCAGGAAGAGTACAGGAACTTAGGAATATTGTAGGTGTTGCCCATCCATAAGGCAAGCCACAGTCCTTTCATAAATTGGGCAGGATGAATGCTGTTAAACTTTCTCCTGGAGAGGACAAATCCATTGATGCATTATCTTTTCTAATGTCTACAACCAGAGATACAGTGGGATACACAGATATAGAAACACTTGCCTTGTCAAACAACTTACTAGAAACAGTCCACTCAATACCAAACAAATAGCCTTTTCTACCTATCACGCCTTTCCTACTGTATCAACATACACTAGTTATTCATCACCCCCTGCCCCGGTTATTTTGCTGCAGTGGGACTGCTGCAGATGGTGGCCCATACAGGGAGCCCTGGGACACTTGGGGGTAAGTGACGAATAAAAGCTGCCCATCCATAGATAGGATGGGAGCAAATCTGCTCATCCCTAGGCAGATAGGGGGAGAGGAAAAACGGTCATTTCAAAAAATGGAGAAGATTGATACAGTATGATTGTGTCTTGTTTTATCTCAGTGTATTGTATTGTCTTTGTGATGAAAATAAGGAAGGGGTGAGAAGTAAATTGATAATGGAAAGAGGCACCCCAGTGGAAACAAGAGCAATTAGGGCATGTGTTGATGGAAGCCCAGGAAGTCTAATCAGAAAGAAAAAGAAAGTTAAGAAGAAGAAGGATTATCAGGAAAAAAGTTTCAGCAAAAGGCTGTTAGTGAATACTTTTCGTTTCCGGAGTGTGTGTGAATAGGCGCCTCGGCTGCCACATGCTCAAGCCAGTCACTGTGCAGCAAGGGCTTTTCAAGCAGTGGCAGCTGGCAATTCCCCACCCCCAGCCTGGGGAGCGGGGCCCCGTGGCAGTTTGAGTCCTGGAAACTCCCCAGGGCCATCTGTGGCTGCCCAGGATGCTACAGCCAGCCATAGATGCTACTGGCTCCCTGATGTTTGGTCATTTTCAATGCCAATAACTAAGCTACAATGGTTCTCCCACACCCGGACGATAATAAATAATAAGCACTATTAAGGCTTTTTTCAAATGTAAAAAACCTTGAGATAATGTACTAAATTTTTCAGAAGGTTGTTTTCTTAGCACCTGTGGAATACTATAGGATTTTCTTTAGCCAGTGGTAGGAGTTCCTGCCTTCATCCCAGTGCCGGTGAGGACAAGGGTGGAAGAATTTCCAGTGTTGCTGAAAACCGGAGGAGACTTCGGCTGAGAAACGGAGGAGACTTTGGATCAAGCTAGCTGCCTTCAGAACTTTCCTGGGCTGTGATTTAAGCTAGCTGCCTGCAGAATTTACATGGACTGTGATTTAAGCTAGCTGCCTGCAGAACTTACCAGGACTGTGATTTAAGCTAGCTGCCTGCAGAACATACCTGGACTGTGGTTTACCTGAACTGTGAGCTAATCTATTGAGACACTGCTTTACCTGGACTGAGACAACAAACTGTAATCTATAACAAATTTTAACTCGGTGTCTTTGCTAACAGTGTCATTGCTGGTATTATTTCTCCAAGTGCTTCATCAATTGGCTTGTATTGTGACATTTTGTATCCTCCCTTTCTGTTTGTAGCAGGTTATTTATGGTGTTTCTGTAAAAACCACTGTGGTCTTTATTTAAATTAAATAAAAGGGGGAAATGTTAGAGTCTGTAAACATGTCAAAATAACACCTGGCATTTTGCCAGGGGAATGTTAGAGTGTGTAAACAAGTCTGGATGATGCCTGGCAAAATGCCAGAGGGAGTGGTTTGAGATGTAACAAAAGCGAGCCATTAAGTGTGGAGATTCCTGATTGGTTGACTGCAGTATCTAGTTTATATTAATTAGATAAGCTGGGTGGAATGTATAAATACCTCTATTGTCCTACAATAAATGGCTTCCACTCCTGATATATCAACATACACATGTTATTCATAACCCCCACCCCCCGGTTATTTTGCTCCAACCGGACCGCGGCAGTATCTGCAAAGTCAGAAACCTCTCAAGTATGAACATGTGATACCAGGTAGGATTCTATATGTGCATATAAAAATACATGTGCTGAATAGGCTACACAAAAAGGGAGAGAGGAATTCACATATTTGTTAACTTTAAAAACACATGGAGAACTATTTTAATTAAAAATTGACTAGATTTATAACTCCTACCCTATATAATGCAAAAGGCATGTCCAACTATACAACATGACTCCTCTGAACTGCTTGTATTTCTATTTTGTTTGGGTTATTAATCTCCATCATATTAGGATTAGTAGTCAGAGTCTAGTAGGGTATGGGTTAGTGTCCAAAATAAGCTCCCTTGCCCCTCATTTGCCTAAAGTCATGGTGGCCTGGACACCCTGCATGTGAACCAGGAGTGATAAAATAGGACTGCAGTTAATACGGCTCTGCTTCTCCAATTTGAGGCCTACTGACTGTCAGGTAACGATTCTTTATGTGATTTGGAGTCATGAGAAAACACAACCACTTCTTCAGGGCATTGAAGAATTCATTTGAACCAAAGGATTCCTATTCTCACTTGATGTAGGTCAGAAACCTAACAAAGGAACGCAAGAGACTTCATTCACCATAACAGATCTTTTTGCCATTTTGGTTATGGATGCACACATGGGATCTTTCTTTAGATCCATGAGGTGCTGAGAATCTAAGCCACAACCGCACACAGGGCCAAGAGGCTGATTCAGACACATCCCTTTCCAAAGAAATTAAGCAAAGAGCCACAGGTGATGCCCTTTCATTTCCATTTGAAAACTGTTTTCTTCAGGCTTAACAAAGGGGTGGGCTGAGGGAAAGAACTTCCTGACATTCAGGGCAACAGAAATATAGGTAAGAGAATGGCCAAAGCAGGATTTCTCCACTGAGACTTTCCTGGTCACACTGATATCTGAGTTTTCTGTGATTCTACCATTCCATTCAGCTGTCCAGTACATGGCCATGGCACAGAGCTTGGAGGTGGTATATATCTTGGACACAAAACCATGAGCCTATTCTGGAGAGTGGCCAGAATTCAGGAAGAAAACAGGAACTTAGGAAGATAGTAGGTGTTCCCCATCCATAAGACACACCGCAGTCCATCCATCAGTTGAGCAGGATGAATGCTGGGAAGCTTTCTACTAGACAGGATACATCCATTGGTGCATTCTGTTTTTTAATGTCCAAAACCACGTACACAGTGGGATACACCGAACTAGAATCACTCACCTTGTCAAACGATTTACTAGAAACAGTCCATTCCAAACCAAACAAACCACCTTTCCTACCTATTTTCAGAACATGAGACAAAACCACAAACTCACACCCACACCCACAAAGGCATCTCCTTCCCACAAGTAAGTCTCTGACTCTCCAGTGTGTCCTCTGTCTGTTGAGCCACACTATGTTCCCCGAAATTGCCAGTCCTGTCTCAGTTCTGGTTGCCTTGGCCAACTCTGTGAAGTTGTCAGGATCCAGTGGTGAGCCACTACCTGCTTTCTCAGGAAAGACCCTCTTCATATCTGTCCTGGCATTTGGCCATTCTCTCAGCAGTAGGTAACAAGAAAGACTGACTCTGTCCTTGGTAAATCCAAACAACTGAGCCCAGTGGGAGTGGGACTGGGACTGGCTCTGGGTGTCTGGCATCTTGGATCCCAATTTCAGAGAGTTCCAATACCAAGGAAGTGAGGTAGGACACTTCCTTCAAGAACTGAATGAGGTCACTCCCTTGGCAACCACTTTGTCCTAACAGTTGCTTCCAAGGGTCCCATGAGATAGAGGCTGCCCCTACTTCCTGTGACACTTTTGCAAGTTAGAATGGTATATCAACCATAGGCACCCGGGAACATCTCTCAACAAAGGCCTGGTTTGGTCCACCTTCTCTACATTTAGAATAGAGAGACTGATTCAGACACGACCCTTCATCCTGACCAGGTGGTTTGCCATGCAAGGTGACTTTTGCTCTCTCAACTCCTTCATAGCTGCCTACATCTTCTCCAGGTATCATTTCTGCATGGACCTTTGAGGTTCTCAGCAGGTTTAAGATGACCTACATTCCTGTATTGTAAAAACAACTCTGTCCCTGCTCTTCTGTAAACTTAGATTGAGGGAAGAGTGTATGGTTAGGGTTAATAAAAGGTTCGATTTGGGTTAAGAATCATTCTGCAGGATGAATAATTGTATTGGGAACCTGTAATATTTACAAGAATGTAAAAGTGAAATATTAGAATGAAAACAGAAATCTAGGTAAGATTTGAAGCCCAGAAGGGTATTGGGCCCTTGATTGGGATACTTAGCTTTGAATTATGTTCTGCAGAGATGTCTCAGATAAATCGATGTACAATGGCATAGGACCTTGTACCTTGGATGATGGAATGTCGAAGAGAACTTCTAGTCAAAAAGGGATACTCGGTATTATTTGAAAGATAGTCAGTAGGTTTAGAAAGCAGAGAGAGTATAGGATTTAAACCAAAAGTTCTTTAGCAATAGGGTTTCAGGTAGAGAGTGAATGAAAATGTGAGCACATGTGAAGAGTCAGTCACAATGATAAACTGTGGAAAATATGTAGGAAAGCAGAGAGGGTATAGGATTTAAACCAAAAGTTCTTTAGCAATAGGGTTTCAGGTAGAGAGTGAATGAAAATGTGAGCACATGTGAAGAGTCAGTCACAATGATAAACTGTGGAAAATATGTAGGAAAGCAGATATTAATAGAGACATTAGTAAATAAGGCAAATGATAAAGTGATTGATAGGATTAGACATTTTCAACAGGCTTGAGTTAAAATATATAATATTAGGAAGAAACAAATATGTAGTGACCAATAGGATTGACATTTGAGAGCGTTAGGCAACCTGGACATGGATGTTTTTAGTAATGCATACTCACTTTCCATTAAGGCTTTGGTAAAATCATAAGTGTGAACTTTGCTTTTTGTGTCCAGAAAATTACTGTGATAAAATGTATATGTAGATCAGATGACATAAGTATTTATTCCACCGTTTCTGGGAGCAATATTTTGAAGATATATAAATTAGTACTGGGGTTACAAATGGGTGTACCCTGTGTCTAGGAATATAGAGATAATGCATGAATAGACAAAACTTTGATTAAACAATGTAACAAGTTCTAAATTTAAAAAATGGATTGAATTGATATCTGAAAATATACAGGAAATCTTATATTGATATGCAATCATTCAATCCAACCAGGTATCCATCTTATTTTAATATTAGGCTTATGGATTCTCATAAAGAGTGTGTGAATTTTGTTTCAAAGGTGATTATGGATTTCAGAAATAATGAGTTTGGAAAGAAGTCTCATGAAGAGACCAGACAAGAAACCTGGAGGAATACAAGAGTTTTGAATAAGGAAGTTATTGAAAGCGAAACAAATGCCTATAAATTTGTGAACTTGTTAATGAAATATATATCCTATGATGTGCATAAACTGAAGAAATAATAATGTACCAGTTTTGTTAAAAAATGAACGGCAAAATACACATCATGTCCCATAGGAATCTACAAGCATTGATGTTAAACTGGGACAGTTACTGTAGAAATATTTGGATTTGTATGCACCATTCACTGAAGTTTGTTTTTAGTACTAGGAAACAAATATGTATTTCAGGTGGATGAATATTTTTGAAAATAATCTTGTGAAAAGTTGATTATAAATCCACATACATGTACATGAATGAATTTAGGGAGTATATAATAAGACACATATGTTTCATATTTTCAAAAATCTGGAGAGTGTATATCTATCTATCTATCTACCTATCTATCTACACACACACACACACACACACACACACTCAAACAGACATTAAAATGTAGCAATATATATATATATATATATATATATATATATATATATATATATATATCATGAAATATATATAATCCACAGATCCAAAAATATTAATTTTACTAAACATGGATTTATGTATAATGTTGTTCAACTAGGAAGTCACCCATAGTTTGAATTTTCACTTCCAACAGCATTCAGAGGAGTGATCTCTTCTGACAATTTTTATCTGCTAAGTCAGCAACCTCTCAAGAATGTACATGTGATACCAGGTAGGATTCTAAATGTGCATATAAAAATACATGTTCTGAATAGGCTACAGAGAAAGGGAGAGAGGAATTCACATGGTTGTGAACTTTAAAAACACATGGAGAACTGTTTCAATTAAAAATTGACTAAATTTATAACTCCTACCCTATATAATGCAAAAGGCAAGTACAACTATACAACATGAATCCTCAAAACTTCTTGTATTTCTATTCTGTTAGGGTTATTATTCTCCATCATGTTAGGATTACTAGTCAGAGTCTAGTAGGGTATGGGTTAGTGTCCAAAATAAGCTCCCTTGCCGCTCATTTGCCTAAAGTCATGGTGGTCTGGACACCCTGCATGTGAACCAGGAGTGATAAAATAAGACCGCAGTTAATACTGATCTGCTTCTCCAATTTGAGGCCTACTGACTGTCAGGTATAGATTCTTTATGTGAATTGGAGTCATTAGAAAACCCAAGCACTTCTTCAGGGCTTTCAAAAATTTATTTGAACCAAAGGATCCCTATTCTCACTTGATGTAGTTCAGGAACCTAACAAAGAAAGGCAAGAGACTTCATCCATCATAACTGATCTTTTTGAAATTTTGGTTTTGGATGCACACATCGGATCTTTCTTTAGATCCATCAGGGGCTGAGAATCTAAGCCACAACCGCACACAGGGCCAAAGGGTGATTCAGACACATCCCTTTGCAAAGAAATTAAGCAAAGAGCCACAGGTGATGCCCATTCATTTTCATTTGAAAACTCTTTTTTTTCAGGCTTCACATGAGGGTGGCCTGAGGCAAAGAACTTCCTGACATTCAGGGAAACAGATACATAGTAAGAGAATGGCCCATAGCAGGGTTTCTCCACTGAGACTTTCCTGGTCACACTGATATCTGAGTTTTCTGAGATTCTCCCATTCCCTTCAGCTGTCCAGTACATGGCCATTTAACAGAGCTTGAGGTGGTACATATCTTAAACACAAAACTATGTGCCTATTCGGGAGAGTGGCCAGAATTCAGGAAGAAAACAGGAACTTAGGCAGATAGTAGGTGTTGCCCATCCATGAGGCAAGCCGCAGTCCATTCATCAATTGGGCAGGATGAACGCTGCGAAGCTTTCTACTAGACAGAACACATCAACTGATGCATTCTCTTTTCTAATGTCGACAACCACGGACACAGTGGGATACACAGACAAAGAAAGACTCGCCTTGTCAAACGACTTACTAGAAACAGTTCACTACAATCCAATCAAACCACCTTTCTTTCGTATTCTCAGAACATGAGACAAAACCACAAGACTTACAAGAAACAGTTCACTACAATCCAATCAAACCACCTTTCTTTCGTATTCTCAGAACATGAGACAAAACCACAAACCCACACCCACACCCGCAAAGGCACCTCCTTCCCCCAAGTAGGTCTGTCATATCCGGAGTGTCCTCTGACTGGTGGGCCACACTATGTTCTCCCAAAATGGCCTGTCCTGTCTCAGATCTGCTCTACTTTGCCAACTCTGTGAAGTAGTCAAGAGCCAGCGGTGATCCACTACCTGCTTTATCAGGATAGGACCCTCTTCAGAGGTTTCCTGGCATTTGGCCATCCTCAAATCAGTAGGTACCAAGAAATATTGACTCTGCCCTTCGTAAATCCAAACAAGTTAGACCACTGGGACTTGGATGGGTTATGGCTCTGGGTGCCTGGCTTCCTGGATCCCAAGTTCAGAGACTTCCATCACCAAGGAAGTGAGGTGAAGTCACTTCCTTGAGGAACTGAATGAGGTCACTGCCTTGGAAACCACGTTGTCCTAACATTTGCCTCCAAGGTTCCCATGAGATGGAGGATGCCCCTACATCCTGTGACACTTTCACAAGTTCGAATCGTATATCAAACATAGGGACCAGGGAACAGCTCTCCACACAGGCATGGTTTGGTCTATCTTCTCTGTATTAAGAAGAATGAGGCTGATTCAGACACATTCCTTAATTCTACCAGGTTGTTTGCCATTGAGATGACTTTTGCTCTCTCAGGTCCTTCATCGCTGCCTACATCTTCTCCAGGGATCATTTCTGCATGTACCTTTGAGGTTCTCAGCAGGTGGAAGATCCCATGCATTCCTGTATTGTAAGACCAACACTGTCACTGCTCTTCTTTAAAGTTAGATTGAGGGAACAGTGTATGGTTAGGGTTAATAACATTTTCATTTTCGGTTAGGAACCATTCTGCTGGATGAATAATGTTATTGGAACCTGTGATATTTATTAGAATACAGACGTGAAATATATGTACATAAACAGAAATCTAAGTAAGATTTGAAGCCCAGAAATCATCGGGCCCTTGATTGGGATACCTATCGTTGAATTACATTCTGCAAAAATGTCTCAGAGAAATCGATATACAATGGCATAAGACCTTGTAACTGGATGATTGAATGTAGAAGAGAACCTCCAGTCAAAAAGTGATAGTCAGTAGGATTAGGAAGATAGTAGGTAGGTTTTAAGAAGAAGAGTGAATATAGGATTTGGACCAAAAGTTCTTTAGCAATAGGATTTCGATTAGAGTGTGAATGTAAGTTTCAGAACATGTGAAGATTTAGTCACAATGATGAACTGTGGAAAAGCAGATACCAATAGAGACATTACAAAAACAGGCAAAGTATAAAGTGAGTGAGAGGATTAGACATTTTCAACAGGGTTGAGTTTGAATATATAATCTTTGGAAGAAACTAATTTGTAGTTACCAATAGGATTTTCATTTGAGAGCATTAGGCAACCTGGACATGGATGTTTTTAGTAATCCATGTTCACTTTTCATTTAGCTTTGATACAATCATAAGTGTGACCTTTGCTTTTTGTGTCCAGAATATTTCAGTGATAAAATGCATATGTAGATCAGGTGACATGGGTATTTCTTCCAACATTTCTGGGAGCAATATTTTGAAGACGTATAAATTAGTGTTGGGGGTACAAAGAGGTGTACCCTGTGTCTATGAATATAGAGATAATGCATGAAAATACCACATTGTGAATAAATAATATAACTGGTTCCATTTTAAATAATGGATTGAATTGATATCTGAAACTAAGTAAGAAATCTTATATTGATATACAATCATTCATTCCAACCAGTTGTACATCTAATGGTAATATTAGGGTTATGGTTTATTATGAGGGGTGTGTGAGTTTTGCTTCAAATGTGATAATGGAAATCGAAAATAATGTGTTTGGAAAGAAGTTTCAAGAAAAGACCAGTCAGAAACGGAGGAATACATGTTTTCTAAAGCAGGAAGTGATTGAAAGTGAAATAAATGCCTATAAATTTGTGAACGTGTGGATGAAATATATATCCTATAATGTGCATAAACTCAAGAAATAGAAATGTACCAATGTTGAATAAAAATAAACTTCAAAGTACATATCATGTCCCATAAGAATCTACTTGCATTGATGTTAAACTGGGTCAGTTACTGTAGAAATATTAGGATTTTTTTTTTTTGGTGTTATACTACAATTTATTTTAGCACTAGAATGCCACAGAATGTAGAGGAAAGAGCAATGGATTTTTAGTTATAGCACTAATAATCTAACATTTAATGACTCTTTTGGGGAGTCTAGAAATTACATAAGGCTATGTAACTATATTTTATTATTTAACATTCATAAATGCTTGGGATTTTAGTAATATTTCTAGTTTTTTATTTTTTATTTTTTAAGTTGTTGATGGATCTTCATTTTGTTTATTTGTTTATGTGGTGCTGAGAATAGAACCCAGTTCCTCACACATACTAGGCAAACATGTTAACACTGAATCACAAACCCAGCCGCTCCACTTTTGTCTTAACATCGAACACGCCTCTCCCTCTTCTTTACTCACTTTCTTCCTCATTTTTCCCCTTCTCTCTCTTCCTTTTTCGTTTTTCCTCCATATCTATTTTTCTCTCATGGCATTACAAACAGTTGTATGCTATGAAATTTAAATTTGAGACTGTTTTTTATAGTCACTATTTTTTAAAAAAAATTTAATAATTATAATCACCTGATAGATATATTACAATACATTTATTATACATATGTGTCTATATTCATGCATATGCATTACATATATTATGTATATATATATATATATATATATATATATATATATATATATATATATATATATATACATATATATTTAAATGTACTTTGATTAGCCTGTTAGAAATAATATACACCAAGACTTTCTTAATTCTGAAGTCTTCCAGAGTTAACATCTTACAATGAAAATCAAATAAACATATTTAAGAAAAAAGGTATCATTCTTTATTATCAATATTGATAATTTAATGTTTTTTATCACGTTATGCTGTAATATGGCATATTATATCTTATGAATTAGAGAAATTTTTTTGAACAACCTATTATTTAAGGACCATATGCACTGACATTTTAAATGGCTTTCTTATGATTTCAATTTCTATCAATTATGTATTAATTGCCAAATACTTATTTTAGTACTTTTCATATTCATAATTGATATAAAGTGAATTGTTTAATTTTTCTGGTAATTAGTTACTTATTACAGTAGGGACATTATTAATAGTTCTAAATTTTTATAAGTAAATGGTACAAAGATATTTTCATGCAAAATTAAGAATAATTGCATGCTCTAAATGTTTGATTGTTGATACATATAATACAGAGCTTTTGATGAGTCTCTTCCCAGTAAACATAAAATGCAAAGATATCGTTGGGTATGTATGTCAAAATAAAGATAATGAAAAATACACATTATCAGCTAGAAACTATTAAATAAAAGATGAGAAGAACAATCCAACACATTGTACCAACTTATCAGATGAGGCAGTATTCTGAAAGAATAGCCTAAGACTAGACCTGGTCCATGACAAAATATTTACCAAAAAATGAAATATGAAAAATATAGGAAATGCTATGAATTTTTCATGAAGGTGGATTATCCTTTAATCTCAATTAAGTGTATTTTCAAAAGCCAGTTTTCTGGTAAAATAAATTTGTGATAGATACAACTACACAAAACAAAGTTTCTGCTTAGCAAAATGAATGCATCTCAACACTTTTTTAGCTGATTTCTTGCCACTCAATTTTAAACCTTTATTTATTTATTTATTTTTATTGATTGTTCAAAACATTACAAAACTCATGATATATTATCTTTCATACATTTGACTCAATTGGGTTATGAACTCCCATTTTTCCCCAAATACGAATTGTAGAAGCACATTGGTTACACATTCACATTTGTACGTAATGGCATAATAGTGATGTTGTATTCTGCTACCTTTCTATCCCCTACTATCCCCCCTCACCTCCCCTCCCATCTTTCCTCTCTACCTCATCTGCTGTTGTTCAATTCTCTCCATTGTTTTCCCCCCATTTCCCCTCACAACCTCTTATATGTAATTTTGTGTAACATTGAGGGTCTCCTACCATTTCCATATGCTTTCCCTTCTCTCCCCCTTTCTATCCCCCCACTCGTCTTTGTTTAATGTTAATCTTTTTCTCATGCTCTTCCTCCATGTTCTGTTCTTAGGTGCTCTCTTTATATCAAAGAAGTCATTTGGCATTTTTTTTAAGGATTGGTTAGCTTAGCTTAGCATAATCTGCTCTAATGCCATCCATTTCCTTGCAAAGTCTATGATTTTGCCATTTTTTAGTGCTGAGTAATACTCGATTGTGTATAGATGCCACAGTTTTTTAACCGTTCGTCTATTGAAGGACATCTAGGTTGGTTCCACAGTGTAGCTATTGTGAATTGTGGCGCTATGATCATTGATGTGGCAGTATCCCTATAGTACGCTCTGTTAAGACCCTCTAGTCCGAGAAGGGTGATAGCTGGGTCAAATGGTGCATTCATTCCCAGCTTTCCAAGAAATCTCCATACTGCTTTACAAATTGGCCTTATCAATTTTCAGTACCACCAGTAGTGTACAAGTGTACCCTTTTCTCCACATCCTCACCAACACTTATTGTTGTTTGACTTCATAATGGCTGCTAATCTTACTGGAGTGAGATGGTATCTTAGGGTGGTTTTGATTTGCATTTCTCTGACTGCTAGAGATGGTTAGCATTTTTTTTATGTACTTGTTGATTGATTGTATGTCCTCCTCTCTGAAGTGTCTGTTCAGGTCCTTGGCCCATTTGTTGATTGGGTTATTTGTTATCTTATTGTTTAATTTTTTGAGTTCTTTGTATATTCTGGATATTAGGGCTCTATCTGAAGTGTGAGGGGTAAAAAATTGTTCCCAGGATGTAGACTCTCTATTTACCTCTCTTATTGTTTCTCTTGCAGAGAAAAAACTTTTTAGTTTAAGTAAGTCCCATTTGTTTATTGTTGTTATTAATTCTTGGGCTATGGGTGTCCTATTAATGAATTTGGAGCCCGACCCCACAGTATGTAGATCATAGCCATCTTTTTCTTCTATCACATGCAGTGTCTCTGATTTCATCACTAGCTCCTTGATCATTTTGAGTTAACTTTTGTGCATGGCGAGAGAAAGGGATTCAGGTTCATTTTGGTGCATATGGATTTCCAATTTTCCCAGCACCATTTGTTGAAGATGCTATCCATCTCCCAATATGCTTTTAGCCTCTTTATCATATATAAGAATGTTGTAATTTTGTGGATTGATTTCTGTGTCCTCTATTCTCTACCACTGATCCACCTGCCTGTTTTGGTACCAGTACCACGCTGCTTTTATAACTATTGCTTTGTAGTACAGTTTGAACTCTGGTATCGCTATACCTCCAGATTCAAATTCCTGCTTAGAATTGCTTTTGCTATTCTGGGTCTTTTGTTTTTCCATATGAATTTCATGATTGCTTTATCATTTCTACAAGAAATGCCGTTGGGATTTTGATTGGCATCCATTTTAACCTGTAGAGAACTTTGGGTAATATCACCATTTTGATGATGTTAGTTCTGCCTATCCATGAACAGGGTACATTTTTCCATCTTCTAAGATCTTCTTCTATCTCTCTCTTTAGGGTTCTGTAGTTTTCATTATATAAATCTTTCACCTCTTTTGTTAGGTTGATTTCCAAGTATCTTATTTTCTTTGAGGATATTGTGAATGGAGTGGTTTTCCTCCTTTCCATTTCAGAAGTTTTGCTCCTGATATACATAAATGCCTTTGATTTATGCGTGTTGATTTTATATCCTGCCACTTTGCTTAATTCATTTATTATCTCTAGCAGTTTCTTTGTAGACCCTTTTGGGTCTGTTATATATATTATCATGTCATCCACAAATAGTGATAATTTAAGTTCTTGTTTTCCTATTTTTATGCCTTTAATTTCTATTGTCTAATTGCTCTGGCTAGAATTTCAAGAACTAAATTGAATAGAAGTGGTGATAGAGGGCATCCCTGTCTTGTTCCAGATTTTAGAGGCAATCCCTTCAGTTTTTCTCCATTTAGGATGATGCTAGCCTGAGGTTTAGCATATATAGCTTTTACAATGTTGAGGTAAGTTCCTGTTATCCCTAGTTTTTCTAGTGTTTTGAACATAAAGGGATGCTGTACTTTGTCAAATGTTTTTTTCTGCATCTATCGAGATGATCATATGGTTCTTGTCTTTAAGTCTATTGATGTGGTGAATAGTATTTATTGATTTCCGTATATTGAACCAGCCTTGCATCCCAGGGGTGAATCCTACTTGATCATGGTGCACAATTTTTTTTGATATGCTTTTGTATTCGATTCATCAGGATTTTATTGAGAATTTTTGTATCCAAGTTCATTAGAGATATTGGTCTGTAGTTTTGTTTCTTTGAAGTGTCTTAGTCTGATTTCAAGATCAGGGTGATTTTGGCCTCATAGAATGAATTTGAAAGACCTCCTTCTTTTTCTATTTCTTGAAAGAGCTTGAAAAGAATCAGTATTAATTCTTCTTTGAAGGTTTTGTAGAACTCCGCTGTTTACCCATCCGGTCCAGGGCTTTTTTTCGTTGGTTATCTTTTGATGGCTTCTTCTATTTCTTCCTTTGTCATTGGTCTGTTTAAATTGTGTGTGTCTTCCTGACTCAATCTGGGCAGATCGTATGACTTAAGAAATTTATTGATATCTTCACTATCTTCTATTTTATTGGAATATAGGGTTTCAAAATACTTTCTAATTATCTTCTATATTTCTGTAGTGTCTGTTGTGGTATTGCATTTTTCACCCCCTATGTTAATAATTTGAGTTCTCTCTCTTCTTCTCTTCGTTATCATGGCTAAGGGCCTGTCAATCTTATTTATTTTTTCAAAGAACCAACTTTTAGTTTATCAATTTTTTCAATGATTTTTTGTTTCAATTTCATTGATTTCTGCTCTTATTTTAATGCCGTCTACTACATTTGCTGTTGTTTTGCTCTTCCTTTTCTAGGTTTTTGAGGTGTAGTGTGAGTTCATTTATTTGTTGTTTTTTTTTTCTTTTTTGAGGAAAGAACTCCAAGAAATGAATTTTCCTCTTAAAACTGCTTTCATTGTGTCCCATAGATTACAGTAGGTTGTGTCTGTATGGTCATTTGTCTCTAAGAATTTTTTTGTCTCCTCCTTAATGTCTTCTGTAACCCATTGATCATTCAGTAGAATATTGTTCATTTTCCATGTGATGTAGGATTTTTCCTTCCTTCTTTTATCATTGATTTCCAGTTTCATTTCATTATGATCTGATATGGTGCATGGTATTATCTCCACGCCTTTATATTTACTAAGAGTTGCCCTATGACCTAATATATGGTCTATCTTTGAGTAGGATCCATCTGCTGCTGATAAGAAGGTGTATCCACTTGATGATGGTTGATATATTCTATATATGTCGGTTAAGTCTAGGTTATTGATTGTGCTGTTGAGTTCTATAGTTTCTTTATTCAGTTTTTGTCTAGAGGATGTGTCTAATGGTGAGAGCGGTCTGTTGACGTCACCTATAATTATTATGTTGTAGTCTATTTGACTCTTGAACTTGAGAAGAGTTTGTTTTATGAGTGTGGCAGCTCATTTGTTTGCTGCATACAAATTGGTAATTGTTATGTTATGTTGGTGGATGGTTCCTTTTAACGTTATATAGTGTCCTTTATCCCTTTTGATTAACGTAGGTTTGAAGTTGATTGTATTTGATATGAGTTTGGCCACTCCTGCTTGCTTCCGTGTGCCCTGTGAGTGGTATGATTTTTCCCAACCTTTTACTTTCAGCCTGTGTATGTCTTTACCTATCATATGAGTCTCCTGAAGGCAGCATATTGTTGGATTTGTTTTTTTGATCCAGGTTACTACCCTATGTCTCTTGAATGGTGAGTTTAGGCCATTAACATTTAAGGTTACAATTGAAATATGATTTGTACATCCATTCATGTTAATTTATTTATTTATTTTAGTTTGGCTAGTTTTTACTTTTTGGTTATTTTCCTCCCCCTTTACTGAGATACCTCCCACTGTTAGTTTGGGGCACTATTTTTCAATTCTTCTTCTTGTAGTATTTTGCCCAAAATCCTTTGCAGTGCTGGTGTTATGGGTGTGAATTCTTTTAGTTTTTATTCATTGTGAAAGATTTTAATTTTATTGTCAAATCTGAAGCTTAATTTTGCTGGATACAGTATTCTTTGTTGGAATTCATTATTTTTCAGTGTTTGAAATACATTGTTCCAGGATCTTCTCACTTTCAAAGTTTGTGATGAAAAATCAGTCGTTAATCTAATTGGTTTACCCCTGAATGTAATCCGCCTCCTTTCTCTCGTAGCTTTTAATATTCTCTCCTTGTTCTGTATGTTGGCTATCTTCATAATTATATGTCTTGGAGTTGGTCTATTATGGTTTTGAATGTTTGGGGTCCTGTAGGCTTCAAGGATTTAGCAATCCATTCCATCTTTCATCTCTGGGAAGTTTTCTAGAATTATTTCATTTAATATGTTGTCCATTCTTTCGGTTTGAATCTCTATGGCTTCTTCTATCCCGATGACTGTGAAATTTGTTTTTTTTATGACATCCCATATCTTTTGAATAGACTGCTCTTGGGACTTAAGCATCTTTTCTGTGTTGACTATATTCTTTTCAAGTTGATAAACGTTGTCGTCATTATCTGATGTTCTGACTTCTATTTGATCTAGTCTATTTGTAATATTCTCGTTTGAGTTTTAATTAATAGTTTCCTGCATTTCTAGGATTACTGTTTGATTTGTTTTAAGATCTCTATCTCCTGGTAAAGCTTGTTCTTTGCCATTTGAATTTGTTTAATTCATTTTCAAAATATACTTTTATTGCTAGGACTTGCTGATTCATGTATTCTCTAATATCCCTTTCCATCTGAGTTAGGTAAGCCTTGAGTTTTTTTCCCTATCCCTGTTTCTGATGATTCTAGGTCCTCCTGTAGAATTAAGTTGTCCTGCATTGTTTGTACACATTTTTTTCCTTTGTTTTTTTCATGATGTTCACGTTGTTTTCCATCTCTATTTGATTGCTGTTTTTCTGCTCTATTCTATAGATTTGTTTTGGTTTAATATATCTGTTGTCTCTCCTTTGTGTTGGTAGACCATGCCTGCTAAAGTGAATTCTGCTTGGAAGGAATTGCGATGGCCGAGCTCCAGTGATGTCACCTGTCTGCTATGGCGGGCCCCAGGCTCCTTGCCAGGGTGTTCAAATGGGAGTGGGCTGGGACTGATCTGTCTCTGTTTGTTTTCAACTCCCGGTCGCCGGCGGGCGGGCGGTCTCCAGCTGTCCAGTCACACAGTCAGCGGGTGGGCTGTCACTGGTGGGCGGGAGATCTCTAGCCACCCAGTTGCACGTGCAGCCAGCGGGCGATTGGTCGCTGGTAGGCAGGCGGGCACCAGCCACCCAGTCGCACCAGCAGCGGGCTGTTTGTGACCAGTGGGCGGGCGTTCTCCAGCCGCCCAGTTATCTCCTGCTAGTCCTGGTTTCTCGTGATAGACCAGATTTCCCCTGAGTGATGCCTCTCGGCAGCTCATACTGTCCTATGGGCCTGCCGTTTCTTGGGTGTGGATGGTGTCTATGGGGAACCCCGGCACTCTATTGTTTTGATTTTTTCCTCTTTCCCCTCTCCCAGCTCTGGCTAGACAGGTTTCGTTTTTGCCTCTGATGGGAGGGGAAGTTGAAGGTCAGGTGCCTCTAGTTTTCCCGACGTCTTTATGCAGGCTCTCTCTGATAATCTCTCCAATGGAAAGCCTAAGAGAGATTTTATGTGAATTCCCTGCTGTATGGGAGATGAGCTGAGTAACACAAACCTGTTTTATTGTTGCAATCTGTTGGAGAGTGGCGGTGGTTACTTCTGCTCTCCAAGATGATGGCCGTTGGTTTCCTTGGTGGAGTTTTTATTGTGGGGGGATAGAACTGTAGCACTTCCTTCCCCGTCTGAAATCCCAAACTCAGCCCGGGGCTCAGTTGGAGGTCAGCCAGCAGGATTCCACAGAATCTGCAGCAACGTTTCTCCCTGCCGGCTGGTCGCTTCTAGGTGGTGCCCTGCTGTCTCTAGCAACGGGGCAGGCCACACAGATTTGTCAGCCCAGATCTCCGGTCCCACATTTGGCTCGTGTTTGAGACTCAATTACCGGACCTCATTGGTGGAAATCATTCTTCTAGGTTTCGGTCGGTGCACACCCATTTTTCTGTAAGATCCTAACAAGATAATTTTTTGTCGTTCTAACTCGTTATTCACCTGTGAAGTGGCGCAGTTCACAGGGTGTGAGTGGCAGATTCAGAGACATCCCTTCATCCTGACCAGGTTGTTTGCCATGGAAGATGACTTTTGCTGTCTCAGGTCCTTCATAGCTGCCTACATCTTCTCCATGGCTTATTTCTCCATGGACCTTTGAGGTTCTCAGCAGGTGAAAGATCCCCTACATTCCTGTATTATAAGACCAACTCTGTCCGTGCTCTTCTTTAAAGTTAGATTGAGGGAACACTGTAGGGTTAGGGTTAATAACATGTTTGATTTGGGTTAGGAATCATTCTGTTTATGAATAATTCTATTGAGAAGCTGCGATATGTATAAGAATATATAGTTGAAATATATGTAGGAAAACAGAAATCTAAGTAAGATTTGAATCCCAGAATGGCATTGGGCCCTTAATTGGGATACTTAGCGTTGAATTACGTTCTGCACAGATGTCTCAGGTAAATTGATATACAATGTCATAGGACCCTGTACCTTGGAAGATTGAATGTAGATGAGAACATCCATTTAAAAAGGTATAGTTGTTATTGAATGGTTAATTAAATAGGTACTTGTCACTTCCTGTTTTTCTCTATGCTTAACAAAACACTGTTGAAATCTTGAGAACTGTTTGCTAATCTTGTTCCCAGAATGTGCTGTCCCCAGTTTTCAAACTGCAGAATTTACTCTCTCACCTGGTTGCATGCAAACTGCCCACTCCCACTGACCCATCAATAAACTTCCCTCCTTGCCCTCGGCAAGGAAAGTATATAAGCTCTGCTCAAGCTCTTCTCAGGGCTCTCTGCTGTATTCAAGTGAGCTCTGAGCCCCAGCATGCTGGAACTCCAATAAACCCTTTGCTGTTTCATGAGTCAGTTTCTTGGTGGTCTCTTCCTCCAATGCACGCCCGACCTTTACACATGAAGTTTCCACTGATATCTGGCAGCGGCGGATGAGAGACCCCAATGGGCTACTCTTGGGGTAAGTAAGTCTCCTATTCCTGGTTTCAGGTTTCAGGTTAGGACTTGGAAAAATGGCTATTGATGAAGAGTGTGAGCTCTCTCCGACAGTGGCTGACAGACGTGTCACAGAGCCACAGGCCACGTTCCTGGAGGACGCCCCAGAGGACTTGGGAAATTTAGTTATAATAGATTCCTCGACTCAGTGATATTTTGTTTTGGATTCGGTATTCCCAGCCCATTGGTTATTGCCGGCTACTCAGTCCTGATCTCAGTGTTCGACGTCCATTGCCTGTCTTTATTGTCTTGTCTTGTCTGTTTCATGTGTCGTTGCTTTCACTGTTTGTGGATCTTTCATTATGGGACAGAGCACTTCAATGCTAGATCTCAGTTTAAAGGGCGACTCTTATGCGTGGTCTCATAAAATCCCAACACAATTAATGGCAATACTTCTCTGAGCTCAGTTCCAGAACTCAGTCTCTAAGGGGAATCACACCAGAGTTCAAGCCCAGGTGGACCCAGTCATCTCTTCCAAATGCCACACAAATGACCACAATTAAAACCAAAACACTCCCCAATGGCCCTCATCTTCTTCCATATAGACACTCATCATAACCTCTGGCTGGACGTTTCCATGAGGGGCATAGCCCAAGACAGTGTCCAAAACATGCTCCCTTGCCGCTAATTTGCCTAAAGTCAGGGTGGCCTGGAAACCCTTCCAGTGAACCAGGATTGATCAAATACGCCTGCCATTAATACTGATCTTCTTCTGCAATTTGAGGCCTACTGACTGTCAGGTGTAGATTCTTTATGTGAATTTCAGTCATAAGAAAACCCAACCACATCTGCAGTGCTTTGAAAAACTCATTTGACCCAAAGGATCCCAATTCTCACTTGATGGACGTCAAGAACCTAACAGAGGAAGGAGAGAAACTTCACCCACAATGACTGCTCTTTTGGCCATTTTGGTTTTGGATGCACACATGGGATCTTTCTTTAGATCTATCAGTTGCAGAGAATCTAAGACACAGCCTCACACAGGGCATAGAGTTGGATTCAGACACATCCATTTCCAAAGCAATTAAGCAAAGAGCCACAGGTTATGCCCATTCATTTCCATCTGAAAACTGTTTTCTTCAGGCTTCACAAAGGGGTGGTCCGAAACAAAGAACTTCTTGACATTCAAGGCAACAGAACATTATGTAAGCAAAAGGCTCAAAGAAGGGTTTCTCCACTGAGAGTTTACTGGTCACACTGATATCTGTGTTTTCTGAGATGCTCGCCATTCCCTTCATCTATCCAGTACATGGCCATGTCACAGAGCTTGGAAGTGGTACATATCTTGGACACAAAACCATGAGCCTATTCTGGAGATTGGCCAGAATTCAGAAAGAAAATTGGAAATTACTAAGATCGTTGGTGTTGCCCATCCTTAAGGAAAGCTGCAATCCATTCATTAATTGGGCAGGATGAATGCTGGGAAGCTTTCTACAAGACAGGACAAATCCATTGATGCATTCTCTTTTCTAATGTCTACAACCACGGACATAGTGGGATACACAGACATAGAAACACTCGCTTTGTCAAACGTCTTACTAGAAACAGTTCAACCCAAAAAAACAAACCACCTTTCCTACCTATTCTCAGAACATGAGACAAAACCATAAACCCAAAACCACTCCCATATTGGCACCTCCTTCCCCCAAGTAGGTCTGTGACTCTAGGGAGTGTCCTCTGACTGGTGGGCCATACAATTTTCCCCTGAAAAGTCCTGTCCTGTCTCAGGTCTGTTCTCCTTGACCAACTCTGTTAAGTTGTCAGAAGCTAGTGTTTAGCCACTACCTGCTTTCTCAGGAAAGGCCCTTCTTCAGAGCTCTCCTTGCTTTTGCCATCCTAACATCAGTAGGTACAAAGAAAGACTGACTCTGTCCTTGGTAAATCCAAACAAGTGAGCCCATTGGGACTGGGACTGGGACTGGCTCTATGTGCCTGGTTTCCAGTATCCCAAGTTCAGAGAGATCCATCACCAAGAAAGTGAGGTGAGGTCACTCCCTTCAGGAACTGAATAAATTCACTGCCTTGTAAACCATTTTGTCCTAATAGTTGCTTCCAAGTGTCCCATTAGATGGAGGCTTCCCCTACTTCCTTTGAAACTTTCACAAGTTAGAATGGTATGTCAACCTTAGGAACCCGGGAATAGCTATCCACACAGGCCTGGTCTGGTCAATCTCCTCTACATTAAGAAGAGAGAGGCTGATTCAGACACATCCCTTCATCCTGACCAGGGTGATTGCCATGGAAGATGACTTTTGCTCTCGCAGATCCTTCATAGCTGACTATATCTTCTCCAGGATTCATTTCTGCATGGACTTTGGAGGTTCTCAGCAGGTGGAAGATCCCCTACATTCCTGTATTGTAAGACCAACTCTGTCCCTGCTTTTCTTTAAATTTAGGTTGATAGAACAGTGTATTCTTAGGGCTAATAAAATGTTTGATTTGAGTTAGGAATAATCCTGCGGGATGAATAATGGTATTGGGAACCTGAGATATTTATAAAAATATAGAGGTTAAATATATGAATGAAAACCGAAATCTAGGTAATTTTGAAGCCCAGAAGGGCATTGGGCCCTTGATTGGGATACTTAACTTTGATTTACATTGTGTACAGATGTCTCAGATAAATAGATATACAATGGCATCGGACCTTGTAGCTTGGATGATTGAATGTTGAAGAGAACATCCAGTCAAAAACGGATAGTAGGTAGAATTAGGTACAGAGTTGGTTTAGGAAGAAGAGTGAGTATAGGATTTGGAACAAAAGTTCTGGAGCATTAGGGTTGTGGTTAGAGAGTGAAAGTGAACATAAGTTCATGTGAAGGGTCAGTCACAATGGTGAACTGGTGAAAATATGCAGGAAACCACATATCTTTAGAGACATTATGAAATCAGGCAAAGTATAAAGTGAGTGATATGATTATGCATTTTCAACAGGGTTGAGTTTGAATATATAATCTTAGGAAGAAACAAATTTCCCCTTCCTCTCCTGTTTTCTCTTTTCTTTCCACTATACAAAGTCTAATCTGGGACAGAAAAGATCCGTCCTTTATAGGGCATATCAGGACATATACAGGATTGCCTGGAGCCCTTAGTTTGGGTAATGATTTAGCAGATAAAACTACGCATGACATACATATTTTCTCTACAGTAGAAGAAGCTACAAATTTTCATAAAAAATTCCATGTCAATGCTAATACTATACATAAGCGCTTTAAAATAACTAAGGAACAAGCTAGACAAATAATAAAACAAGGTCAAAATTGTGTGACCATTTTACCACAAGTTAATCTTGGAGTCAATCCTAGAGGATTGATACCTAACCATATTTGGCAGATGGACGTCACAAACTTGCCAGAATTTGGAAAATTAAAATATTTGCATGTTACAGTTGATACTTCTTCTGAATTTTTGATGGACTCCCTTCATGCCGGAGAAAAAAAAACTAAAGATGTTATAGCTCATTGCTTACAAAATTTTGCCACAGTGGGCATTCCAAAACAGTTAAAAACAGATGTTGCCCCTGGTTATACTTTTACCTCCTTTAAAGAATTTTGCTCATCATTTTGCATTACTCATATAACAGGAATCCCATACAATCCGCAGGGACAAGGCATAGTTAAATGAGCTCACCAAACTATTAAAACGTACTAATTAAACGAAAAAAAAGGAATTGGGAAGGGGTATATATTCCCCAAAGATAAACTTAAAATAACCCTTTTTACTCTAAACTTTGGAAATTTGGATTCATCAGGGCTTAGTCCTGTGGAAAGGCATATGTGTCCAAAAAATGTACATAAGCCCAAGGTACTTTGGAAGGATATTCTAACAGGACAATGGAAATGTCCTGACCCAGTAATTGTCTGGAGTTGGAGGTCTGTTTGTGTGTTTCCACAGGGAGAACAGCAGCCGATTTGGATTCCAGAGAGACTAACTAAAGCGATTTCTACAGATTAAAAGAATATGATTTGGCTCAAATCCATAACAGCTGATATCCAGAACTCCAGTTTGGCTATCCTTACATCTGTGACAAATCCAGGATGCTTTTTTCAATATCTATTTTATTATTACCCTTTCCCATGTCATGAAGTTCTATTTTGTTTTTTGAGCTCATACAAACCTAGGTTAATGTTTTGCTGATCAGTTCTATTTTTGGACTATAGAGTTTTTAGACATTGCAATGGAGATTTCACCTGTAAAATGTTATAAGGCCTTTACTCTTATGTTATGTGTTGTATGTATTATATTACGTGTGCACACTTGTGTTTTTTGTTATATGTTTGAATGTACGTATGTCCATATATCATATATGATGAGTGCTCATGAAAAAATGGATCCAAATATATTTTTATACACTTGATGTAAATGTTTTAATTTAAATTGGGTAAACACCTGTTGAGGATTGTTTTAAAATGTGTACAAAAAAGGAGGTTAACAGATCTGTTTGTTTACTTTCACAATTTCTTTTCATTATATTTAATAATTCTCTTCAAGACAATGTAAATTGTTAAGAAAATTGTTTTCTTTTAGTACCTTCTGGAATGTTACATAATTTTTCTTTGGCCATTATTGCCAAAATTCCTATCTTCATCCCAGTGCCTGTAAAGACAAAGATAAAACCAATCTACAGCTTCTGCAATAGCCATCACTGAACTGCTTGCAGAACTTGCCTGGACTATGTATCACCTGTATGCATTGTGAACTCACCTGCATGCATTGTGAACAATATGTTGGTGAATTGACTTGTGGTAGTGTTGGGGTATTTTTGCTGATGATGTCATCGGTGGTACAATTTTTCCAAAAGGAGCCGTCAATTGGCTTGGTGTATCTTCCTCCCTTCTGCTGTCATGGTCATTCAGCTAAAATTTGGGGGCCAACAGAGGTGAGACAAAGAACCTCACCCCCCGCTGGTACAAAGACCTCTCCACAGGTGTGACTGTATACTGGACCTGTAGCTAGTGACGGGTAAGATCCAATTGCAATGGTACCAATCTAAGACTGGAGGCTGATACCTTGAGGTCAGCTCATTCGATAATGGGTAAGCACCATATGTACTATTGGACAACCTAAGGCAGGCATGGTCCCTAAACCACATGCTTGTTCTTTAAACAGAGAGGGGGAGGTGTTGAGAGGCACAGCCCAAGGGGCCAAACAAACTTTCAGACTGCCAGCTGATGATTGGCTAACAGCGGCCCCAGCAACATCAAGCTAATTGGCTCCTCTGCGGTGATGCTCATTGGAGATGCTCATTGAGCAGTTTCCCCACCCTTTCAGACTGCAAGCTGATGATTGGCTCACAGCAGCCCCAGCAATATCTAGCTGATTGGCTCCTCTGTGGTAATGCCATTGGGCTGTTTCCCCACCCTTTCAGACAACGGAGCTGCTCATTGTGGGACTTTTTGGGCTCTGCCCACACGACCCAGCCAATCGACCTCAAGAGAAGGAGTGTGGAGGTTGAGAGCTTGTGGGAAGCCAGTAGTGGCAGTTGGGCTCTGAGGGTTTTTCCCGAGGAGCTAATTTTTAGTCATGTGTGGTTCTAAAAGTAAGGTTAGTTTCTTTTGACAAGTGGCTCCTGAATTGTGCCCAGCCAGATTGCAGCAATCCTAAAGTGATGGAGAAAAAGAACCCAAACAGAATAGAAATACAAGCAGTTTAGAGAGGCATAGTGTATAGTTGGATTTACCTTTTGCATGATAAAGGGTAGGTGTTATAAATCTAGTCAATTTTAAATTGAAATAGTTCTCCATGTGTTTTATTGTTAACAAATATGTGAATTCCTATCTCCCTTTATATGTAGCCTATTCAGCACATGTATTTTTGTATGTACATATAGAATCCTACCTGGTATCACATGTACATTTTTGTTAGATGGCTGACTTGGCAGATACAAATTTTTAGAAGAGGTCACTCCTCCTAAACGTTGCTGGAATTGAAAATTAAAACTATGGGTGAGCTTCCTTGTTGAACAATATAATACATAAATCCATGTTCAGTAAAATGAATAGTTTTGGATCTGTGGATGTTATATATTTCATGATGAATTTCGATTGGCATATATATTGCTACCTTTTAATGCCTCTCTCTCTCTCTCTCTCTATATATATATATATATATATATATATATATATATATATATATATACATACATACATACACACACACACTCTCCAGATTTTTCAGAATGTAAAATATATGTGTCTTATTATACAATCCCTAAATGCATTCATATTCATGAATGTGGATTTATAACCAAATGTTCACAAAGTTATTTTCAGAAATATTCATCCACCTTAAATACATATTGTATCCTAGTACTGAAATCAAAATTCAGTGAATGGTGCATAGAAGTCCTAATTTTTCTACAGTAACTGACCCACTTTAACATCAATGCAAGTAGATTCCTATGGGACATGATGTGTATTTTGACCTTCATTTTTATTCAACACTGTTACATGACTATTTCTTCAGTTTATGCACATCATAGGATATATATTTCATTCACAATTTTGCAAATTGATAGGCTTTTGTTTCACTTTTAATCACTACTTGCTTCAGTACACAAGTATTCCTCTATGTTTTTTGACTGGTCTTTTCATGATACTTCATTTTATTTTAGATTTCAATAATCACTTTTAAAGCAAAACTCACACACTCTTCATGATAAACCATAAACCTAATATTACCATTAGATGTATAAATGGTTGTAATGAATGTATCTATCTCAATATAAGATTTCCTGTAAATTTGTAAATATCAATTCAATCCAATATTTAAAGTTGGAACCAGTAATATTATTTATTCACAGTATGGTCAATTCATTCATTTTATCTATATTCCTAGACACAGGGAACACCTATTTGTACACCCTATACTAATTTACACACCTTCAAAATATTGCCCACAGAAATGGTGGAAGAAATACTCATGTCACCTGATCTACATATGCACTTTATCACAGTAATATTCTGGAAACAAAATGCAAAGTTCACACTTATGACTGTGCCAAAGCCTAAATGGAAAGTGTGCATGGATTACTAACAATATCCATGTCCAGATTGCCTAATTCTCTCAAATGTCAATCCTATTGGTGACTAAATATTTGATTCTTTCTAAGATTTTATACTCAACCTCTACCCTGTTGAAAATGTCTAATCCTATCACTCAATTTATACTTTGCCTGATTTCTTAATATCTCCATTGATATCTGCTTCCCCATATATTTTCCCCAGTTCATCATTGTGTCTGACTCTTCACATGTGGTGACATTTACATTCACTCTCTACCACAAACCCTATTGCTAAAGAACTTTTTGTCCAAATCCTATACTCACTTTTCTTCCTAAACCTACTGACTATCTTCCTAATCCTACCAACTATGCCTATATGAGTGGATGTTTTCTTCTACATTCAATCATCCAATTTTCAAGGTCCTATGCCATTGTATATCGATTTATCTGAGACATCTGTTTAGAAGATATTTAAAAGCTAAGTATCCCAATCAAGGGCCCAATGCTCTTCTGGGCTTCAAATCTTACCTAGATTTCTGTTTTTATACTTATATTTCACCTATATATTCTTGTAAATATCACAGGTTCCCAATACCATTATTCATCCAGCAGAATGATTCCTATCCCAAATAAAACCTGTTATTACCCTAACCATACACTGTTCCCTCAATGTAACTTTACAGAATAGCAGGGAAAAAGTTGGTCTTACACTACAGGAATGTAGGGGATCTTCAACCTGCTGAGATCCTCAAAGGACCATGCAGAAATGATTTCTGGAGAAGTTGTAGGCAGCTATGAAGGACCTGAGGGAGGAAAACTTAACTTCCATGGTAAACAACCTGGTCAGAATGAAGGGATGTGTCTTTATCAGCCTCTTTCATCTTAATGTAGAGAAGATTGACCAAACCAGGCCTGTGTGGAGAGCTGTTCTCGGGTGCCTATGGTTGATATACCATTCCAACGTGTGAAAATGTCACAGGAAGTAGGGGCACCCTCCATCTCATGGGACCCTTGGAAGCAACTCTTAGGACAAAGTGGTTGCCAAGGCAGTGACTTCATTCACTTCCTGATTGAGGTTACCTCACATAACGTCCTGGGTGATGGAACTCTCTAAACGTGGGATTCAGAAAGCCAGGCAAGCACAACCAGTCCCAGTCCCGGTCCCAGTGGTCTCACTTTTTTTGGATTTACCAAGGACAGAGTCTGTCTTTCTTGGTACCTACTGATGTGAGGATGGCCAAAAGACAGGAAAGCTAAGAAGAGGGGCCTTTCCTGATAAAGCAGGTAGTAGCTCACCACTGGCTTCTGACAACTTCACACAACATTCTTCCCTCAATGCAGCACAAAGGTCCCTTTCACTCATGAAGAGGAGGTCCAACCCTCAACTGTTCTGTAAAAGAACTTCAGAGAGAGAGGTTAAAGATTCCTGCAAAGCTGTTATGGAGGTTTCTAATATATTTAAGTTTTGGTCTATTTCTGCTTCTAACTGGGTCATTTGTTGTGTCCCATGGACCAGGGCAGTGGTTCCTGTGCCCACCCTTGTGGCAACTCCTATTCTTTATAGGATGGCTAAAGTGAGGGACATATGTTCCCAGTGAAACCGGGTTGTATGTCCCACCTATTCGATCTTCAAATGAACCTGCGTCATGATAGAGCATTCTGGGTAACATATGCACCATTACACAATTAATCACATCCGTTTTTCATTTCATGAAAACATCAACAATGTTTTAGTATATAGAATTATAGTGTTGTAGGGACGGACAAGGCAAGGCACCTAAGATAGCACCAAAGACAGTGAAACAGTCCTATTTGGTTGCACCCAGATTCAGAGGGCATTGCTTCGGTTGTAATCAATTAATCTTCTGAATTCCAAGTTTAGGTAGTTTCAGAATTTTGAACCCAACATGTAAGAGAAGTGGCTCAGAAGATCACACTCTGCAGAAGTTCACAAAAAGCTGTTTTTGTTTCTGTTTTTTTTTTTCTCTGTTCTGGGCAAGATAACTTTTCAAGGACAACTGGGTGGGGGAGAGCTTTTACTTCCCTTTCTTTTTTTCCCCTTGCCAGCTGTTACCATGGAGCCCAGATGGTAACTTCTTTATCTTAGAAATGTTGCCATCTCTGTGAAGCCCCATTTCAAGGCCAGAGGAATTGTTCACATATTTTGTGAAAAACTAGTAAGGGGGTGTCTAGCTTAGGAGTGCTGATTATTTTTAGCCAGTGGCCAAGTGGAACAGGGCAACATTAAAAGAGGAAGGTTATCTACACTGAAATCGTTTATAGGGACTTTTTTGCTGAAAGTCCTAAAGTCAGCCATGGTGAAGAATCCTGGAGAAGGTCAGTGAAAACTTTTCTGTGGGCCTGGTACAGAGGGGGGAGACAGAGAAGTCGGGGCTTAGAGCAGCTTCATGGATCTGAGAATGAGAAAGGAGAGATGTAAAAGAATAATGGGAAAGGGGTTTGGGATATTCCTAGCAACAAAACTTGAGCAGTAGAACAGGTAGAGCAGAGGGGAAGAAGGGAGTGAGTATCCACAAAGCCTGTGAGGGACTTTAAATTTTTAGTAACCTGTTTTCAGTGATGAAAGAGCAACTTTAAAGGCCATTTTCATTACATTTGGATAAGGGTCTGAGGGCTCTCCTCAGCTGGTTTGAGCTATGGGTTAGCTGGAAAGAGGACCTGGTGGGACCCAGTGCGGGCAGTGACAAGAGAAGAGAGGAGTGAGTCGGTGGAGGGGTACCTCAGTACCTGCTTCTCAGCCAGGGGGCAATGGTCTGAGAACCGGTGTTGGTTTGGGTTTTTGATCTAGTAATTGAAGGGAAGAAATCAGGTTGCTGAGTTTGGAGTGACAGCAGATAGTCTGGAGAAGAAGGCTGAGGGTGAGGATCTATTGGAGAAGCATAGTTCAGGATGTGAGCGAAGGAGGGAAAAGGCCTCCACATAGGGGAATCTCCTTTTACCCTTTTGAGCACTTGCAGAAGTTAAAAAGGTCACACAGTATTTGAGGATCTAGAGACCCCTCTGGGGGCCATGGGTTTTGGTTATCTAATTGGTCATATGGCCAATGCTGTGTACAGAATTTGATGAGGAGTTCGGGTTCCATCAGGAAGCCCCTGTATGCTCACATCCCCATGACTTACAGAAGAAATTGGCTTTTCCTCCACACAGCTGTTGCTGTTTGTGGCTTTGATTGTCTGCCGGGCAAACATAGTAATCTAGGCTAGCCAACCTGCACCTGGCTTACCTGTCCCGACATCCATAATGTTTGTTTTCATTATTTATGGTACAAAAGGTATTTAATGGAATTTTAGTGGGATCCTCTTCATCAGGGATATCCTAATAGGAAAGACCTATAGCCAGCTAAAAAATGTCTGGGTGGAGAAATGGCCACCAGGTCCCAAAGTGGGCTATATGTGAGATAGATTATACTTCTTCTCCAGTAGGATTTGTGATCAGCCATCGCTGCTGAAAGGGCTGATGAGGGTTAGAACTACTGGTGGTCAAGGAGAGACTCTATAGCTTCATCCACCTGGCGAATACACAATTTGAAAGGGTTACCAGTCTCTTCCAGTTTCCAGGCAGAGTCTGGACAGGGTGCAGGCTTGAGATGAGAGGCCAGGATCCAGGAAGTGATTCTGTCTACCTTTACCACTGTAGGTGTTATAAGTAGAACCTGGTATGGTCCTTTCCAGTGGGGTTCCAGGGATGACACCTGATGTTGTCTTACATAGACAAAGTCTCCTACTTGATATTGATGTGGAGTCCCCTCATCTCCAGGTTGGTAGGCAGTGGCCAGCTGTTTTCACAGGTATCGCTGAGTTCTTTCAACAGCTGTAAGTCTGTCAAGCATGGTGGTGTGGAAGGGATCGTTAGGTCTTAGAGTTGGGTTAGGTCTCTTACTGGAATAGGGGCCCCATAGGGAATTTCATAGTGGGTGAGGTTACACAAAGAAACAGAGAGAGAATTTCTTGCATGAAACATTGCATAAGGCAGAAGCATTGTCCAATCTTTTATGTCGGTCTCTAAGCTTAATTTCATTAAGGTCTCTTTAATGGTTCTATTCATTCATTCTACCTGTCCTGCACTCTGTGGTCTATAAGCACAATGTAATCCCCAGGGTACTGGCTAACCCCTAACGTACCTGGGTCATGAATGCAGGTCCATTATCAGACTCTGATACCTTAGGCAGGTCGTATCTTGGAAAAAAATCTTCCAGGATCTTCTTGACCACCATTTGTGCTGTTTCTTTCTTTCTTTCTTTCTTTCTTTCTTTCTTTCTTTCTTTCTTTCTTTCTTTCTTTCTTTCTTTTTGGTGGGGAAGGCTTTAATCCATCCTGAAAATGTATCTACAAAGACTAGGAGATATTTAAGTCCATACCTTGCATGCTTAATTTCAGTAAAGTTCACTTCCCAGAATTGTCCTGGTCTTTTTCCTCCTAGGTGCTTTCCTCCAGGAAGCTTGGAAGGGTAAGCATAAACCAATTGATGGACCCGACAGGCTTTTGTTACCCATTCAGTCCTTTTGCTGTGATTTGGTTAGTGGAAAACTCTGTTCTTGATCCTTCAGGAATGCCTGCAGTTTCTTTGAACAAAGTTGAGTGAGTTGATGTACATTTTCTACTGACATAGTTAGAGCCATGACTATAGGAGTTTTTACTGAAGGATTTAGAAATCCCACTTGGTTGCCTTCAGGGTTAAAAGTTATTTTGGCCCAGAGCTTGGTGAGCAGATCTCTGCCCATCAATGGGGCCAGGCATTCTGTGATTACTAGGAAGGATTGATGGATTTTCCATTTCCCAGGTCCATGGTCCTCTTAGTTGTCCAAGCCCGATACTTACTGCCATTTGCCCCTTGAACTAGAGACCTTTTATTTGATAGATGGCCCAATGGGGCCTTAAGGGCTGAGTATATTGCCCCTGTATCCACTTCAAAGTTTACTGGGGTCCCCTACACTTCAAAAGTTACCCTGAGCTCCGGGAGGGGATGATAGCCCCGACTTTTGGAGTCATCCTCAAGAGTCAGAATGGCTGGCAGGAGTGGCTGTCTCTTTCTAGGGAACTCTTTGGCCCAGTGTCCTTTTTTTTACAGTAGGCACAGTGATCTGAGGCAAGGAGTGGCCTCTGGTGTGGGCCCAGGTATCCCTTCCTGTCTCCCTGTTTCTTAATTTCTGGCCTATTTGTTGTTGTGACCAGGACCTTAGTCAGCGCCTTAGTCTGTCTTTTGTTTCTTTTATCCTCCCTTTGTTCCCTTCTCTTCCTCAGTTTCTCTCTTAAAGTATACCTTCTCGGCTTCTCTGACTAAATCTCTCAAAGTCATATCTTGTAATCCATCTAAGCATTTTAACTTTCTTTTAATATCCGGGGAAGCTTGCCCAATAAAGGCCATTGTGACAGATGACTTTTGATCCTCTGCCTGAGGATTGAAAGGAGTATATCTTCTATATGCCTCCATAATTCTCTCTAGATACATAGAGAGTGGTTCTTCAGGCCCTTGAATAATCTCTCTTACCTTGGCCTAATTAGTTGGTCGCCTAGCGGCCGCACGGAAACCCACTATTAGAGCCCAGTGATAAGTGAACAGATGCTCCCTACCTTCAAAGATTTGGGGGCCACAGTTGGGTTGGTTCAAAGGAAAGCTGGCTTTGATTATCTTGGGAAGTTGTGTCAGTCACGCATCTGGTCAGAGGATATTTTTTTCCAGCTTCCAGGAGTATTCTATTTTGATCCCCTGTCATGAAGACAGTCCCTATGAGTTGTTGGCAGTCATCTCAAGTAGGCTAGTGTGAAAACATCAATGACTCAACCAGACCTGTGTGCCAGGTGGGGTGCTCAGAAAAAGGGGGATTGTTATATTTCCAATTATGTACGTCTGAAGAGGAGAATGGCCAAAACTGGTAGGCTTGCATTTTTTCCCCCATGGCCGTCGTCAATCTTTGGCCCATAGGGATGGAGGGGGAGCATCATGGGAGTTCCAGTGTTTTCAACTATTCACTGCTGGCGAGTTCCTATTGCCGGGCCAGCTTCCTCAAGGGAAGGAAGGGCTGTGTGTGCCACTGGGGAGCTATCTGGAGGGTGCTGTGCTCCTCAAATTGCAGAGAGGCTGAGTCAGCAGCAGGGGAATCACTTAGAGGGTGTTGGGGATTGGGGGAAGAGGGCAGGGGATAAGGAGGGGGAGGAGAATCCAGTAGAGTCAAATCTTTTGACTCAGTGAGAACAGAGGGTGGAGAAGGAAGAAGAGCAGAGGGTTTGAGAGATCATGGGGGAAGGAGTAGGAGCAGGGGCAGCGGTAAGGAAAGGCTTCACCCATGGAGGAGGAGATTTGCAGAGGTCCTGCAAAGTTAAGATATATGGCGGAATGATCCAGATGGCTACGTGGCCCTGGCTAAAAGACAATATCTCTAACTTTTTAAATTAGTGGGAAGTAGAAAGATCCTTCTAGAGGCCATCCGACTCGAAAGGTGGGTCATTCTGAGGCACAGAGCGTCTTCCAGGTCCAGTGTTTTACTAAATAAAAAAGATTCTGAGCCCTTATGTGGACTTTGGGCCAGTGATCAATGGTCAGGGACAGAGGCATTGAAGTGCTCTGTCCCATAATGAAAGATACACAAATAGTGAAAGCCACGACACATGGGGTCTCACATTCGCCGCTGCTGGATTTCAGTGGAACCTCCATATGAAAAGGTCGGGCAAGCCTTGGAGGAAGAGACCACAAAGAGATTGTCACATGCAACAGCAAAGGGTTTATTGGGGGTCCAGCATGCTGGGGCTCAGAGCTCAATTGAAAAGAGATGAGAGCCCTGAGAACACCTTAAGCAGAGTTTATATAATTTTCTTGGAGAGGGCAGGGAGGAAAGTTTATTGATGGGTCCGGGTGAGTGGGCAGTGTGCGTGCACACGGGTGAGGGAGTACATTCTGCAGTTTGGCAGTTGGGGAGAGCACATTCTGGGAACAAGATTAGCAAAGAGTTCTCAAGATTTCAAAAGTGTTTTGTTAAGCATACAGAGAAACAGGAAGTGACAAGTACCTATTTTATTAACCTTTCACTACCGACTATCCCTTTTTGACTGGATGTTCTCTTCTACATTCAATCATCCAAGGTACAAGGTCCTAGGCCATTGAAGTTTGATTAATCTGACACATCTGTGCAGAACCTAATTCAAAGCTAAGTATCCCAATCAAGGGCCCAATTCTCTTCTGGGCTTCAAAACTTACCTAGATTTCTGTTTTCATACATGTATTTCACCTATATATTCTCATACATATCACAGGTTCCCAATACCATTATTCATCCAGCAGAATGATTCCTAACCCAAATCGAAAATGTTATTAACACTAACCGTACACTTTCCCCTCAATCTAACATTACAGAGAGGAGGGACAGAGTTAGTCTTACAATACAGGAATGTAGTGGATCTTCCACCTGCTGAGAACCTCAAAGGTCCATGCAGAAATGTCCTCTGGAGAAGACGTAGGCAGCTATGAAGGACCTGGGAGAGTAAAAGTCATCTTACATGACAAACAACCTGGCCAGGATGAAGGGTTGTGTCCAAATCAGCCTCTCTCGTCCTAATGTAGAGAAGATGGACCAAACCAGGCCTCTGTGGAGAGCTGTTCCCAGGTTCCTATGGTTGATATACCAATGTAACTTGTGAAAGTGTCACAGGAAGTTGGGGCAGCCACCATCTCATGTGACCCTTGGAAGAAACTGTTAGGACAAAGTGGTTGCCAAGCCAGTGAACTCATTCAGTTCCTGAAGGAAGTGACCTCACCTCACTTCCGTGGTGATGGAACTCTCTGAACATGGGATCCAGGAAGCCAGGCATCCAAGCCAGTCTCAGTCACAGTCCATGTGGGCTCACTTGTTTGGATTTACGAAGGACAGAGTCAATCTTTCTTGGTACCTACTGATGTGAGAATGGCCAAATACCAGAAAAGCTCTGAAGAGGGACCATTCCTGAGAAAGCAGGAAGTGGCTCACCACTAGCTCCTGACAACTTCACAGAGTTGACCAAGGAGACCAGATCTGATAAAGGACAGGCCATTTTGGGAGAACATAGTATGGTCCAGAAGTCAGAGGACACTCTGGATAGTCACAGACCTACTTGAGGGAAGCAGGTGCCTTTTTGGGTGTTGGTGTGGGTTTGTGGTTTTGTCTCATGTTCTGAGAATAGGTAGGAAAGACGGTTTTGTGGTTTGGAGTGAAATGTTTCTACTAAATCGTTTCACAGGGCGTGTGTTTCTATGTCTGTGTATCTCACTGTGTCCGTGGTTGTAGACATTAGAAAAAAAGAATGCATCAATGGATGTGTCCTGTCTATTAGAAAGCTTCTGAGCATTCATCCTGCCCAATTAATGAATGGACCAGGGCTTGCATAATCAATGGGTAACACCTGCTATCTTCCTAAGTTCCAGTTTTCTTCCTGAATTCTGGCCACTCTCCAGAATAGGCTCATGGTTTTGTGTCCAAGATATGTACCACCACCAAGCTCTGTCACATGGCCATATACTGGATAGCTGAAGGGAATGGCGAGCATCTCAGAAAACTCAGATATCAGTGTGACTACTAACATCTCAGTGGAGAAACCGTGGTTGGGCCTTTTGCTTAACAATTGTTCTTTTCCCCTGAGTCAGGAAGGACTTTGCCTCAGGCCAACCCGTTTGTGAAGCCTGAAGAAAACCGTTTTCAAATGGAAATGAATGGGCATCACCTGTGTCTCTTTGCTTAATTGCTTTGGAAAGGGATGTGTCTGAATCAGGCTCTTGGCCCAGTGTGAGGCTGTGGCTTAGATTGTCAGCACCTGATGGATGTAAAGAAAGATCCCATGTATGCATCCAACACCAAAATGGCCAAAAGAGCAGTCATTGTGGGTGAATTCTCTTGTCTTTCTCTGTAAGTTTCCTGACCTCCATCAAGTGAGAATAAGGATCTTTTGGGTCTATTGAGTTCTTTAAAGCCCTGCAGAGGCTAGCCCATTGGTGCTTAAGTTTTATCATGACTCCAATACACATAAATAATCTAAATCCCACAGTCAGTAGGCCTCAAATTGGAGAAGTGGAGCAGTATTAAATGCAGGCCTATTGGATCACTCCTTTTTCACAGGAAGGGTGTCCAGGCCACTCAAACTTTAGGCAAACGAGGGGCAAGGGAGCTTATTTTGGATACTGTCTTGTACTGTGCTCCTCATGGAAACCTCTAGCAAGAGGTTATGTTCAGTGTCTATATGAAATAAAATGAGGGCCATGTGGGATTTTTTTTGGTTTCAATTGTTTTCATTTGTGTGGCGGTTGGAAGAGGTGACTGGGTCCACCTGGGCTTGAACAGTGGCGTGATTCCCCTAGAGAGTGAGTTCTGAAACTGACCTCAGAGAAGTATTGCCATGACTTGTGTTGGGATTTTAGGAGGACACGCATGAGAGTCGCCCATGGAAACTGAGATATAGGCCCAGGGTACCTTTCCACAGAGCACTGGGAATCTCAGCCAGGATATCACATGATTTTATTCTTAAAGGCATGTCAGCAATAGTTGAGAATCAAAACAAACATGGACCTCACATTGTAGACCTCAATGAGCCTGGCTTCATGTGACCTTTTGGCCACTCTTTGGAAAGTCTTGCCTGTGAGAGTTCTCGATAGCGTTCATTGAAATGAGCATCCTCACCATTTAATGGTTCCCGAATGAATTAAAACCCACAGTGCCTCCAACTTCATCCTTGAAAAATGCCTAGATAAATACCATGAAATTTTTGAATTTCCCATGACCTGGTCGCACTGGGAACATTTGGATGTCCTACATCATTCATGAATCTATCAGGCAGTGCCTTGATTGACTGGGATTCATAAAAATGGTGTAGAACAGAGATACCAGTAAGTTGGAGCCTACTGAGTGGTGGGCCTAGAGCAGAGGTGGGAAGGTGTATGATAAAACATCTTTGTGAGGCCATGTCAATCTGCCATTAGCTTCCAAATTGCTTGTGACTGACATGGTGCAGCCAGCAGAATGTTCAATGAAATGGCATATTGTTATATGGAGAGGTTTCAGGGCAATGTTCAGAACCAGGTTTCTATGGACAAGGGGGCAAGCTATGAGGGATAGAAGCCTGCTTGGTGCATTCTCCTGAGAACCCTGACCCACCGGACAAGACAGAACTCCCTCCACCACTGTGTCCCATTTGAACTCCTTGTATATCGTGAAGCAAATACCAAAGTCCCAGTGCAGCAGCAAGAAACACCATGAAAATTGGAGGATGACCAAATGGCTTCACAGTCCCCCAGGGAGACACTTAGCCCACAAAGGCCACAGTTTACCTACAAAGAGAGAATTCAGCACTGCTACCTCATGTACATTGGAAAATAAGAATCCATGTCCTCCAGGTCACAAAGATGCAGACCCAGCTTTGATGGTCTCACTAGAAAGAAATCAAAAGCTCCTGAAAACAATATATATTTCAAGTGCCCAACCACATAGGCAGTTTCCCAAGAAGTCTTTAGGGCACCAGAGCTCCACATTTGAGAAATGTTTACCGTGTCCCTTACTTTGGGAAACTCCTCTAACACCTCCAAGGTTGTGAACTCCTGAGCATATTCCATTCCAGATATGTATTCACAGATTTTCTAACTCTTCTTCTCTAATTCTGTATTACTTGGGGCGGAGTTAATTACAATAAATTTTTCTGGAAGAGAATGGGAAGATTTTTTTGTAGCACATATTTGCATACACATTGTGTTCATTTTCCAATTTTCCATTCGAAATACTGATTCCCTGACACTAACCCATAGCTTGCTAGACTCTGACTACTAATCCTAATTTGATGGAGAAAAATAACTCAAACAGAATAGAAATACAAGCAGTTCAGAGGAGGGGTGGTGTATAGTTGGGCTTGCCATTTGCAATATATAGGTTTGGAGTTATTAATCTAGTCAATTTTTAATTGAAGTAGTTCTCCGTGTGTTTTTAAAGTTAACAAATATGTGAATTCCTGTCTCCCTTTCTCTGTAGCCTATTAAGCACATGTATTTGTATATGCACATATTGAATCCTACCTGGCATCACACGTACATACTTGTGAGGTGGCCAACTTGACAGATACAAATTGTGGAACAGAAAATTCAACCTATGGGGGAGCTTCCTAGTTGAACAACATTATATATAAATTCATGTTCAGTAAAATAAATATTTTTGGATATGTGGATCATATAAATTTCACGATGAATTTTGATTGGCATATTTATTGCTACTTTTTAATTGCTCTGTGTGGGTTTTGTGTATATATATATATATATATATATATATATATATATATATATATATATATATATATTCTCCAGATTTTTCAAAATGTAAAATATATGTGTCTTATTATACACTCCTAAATTCATTAATGTTCATATATTTGGATTTCTAATCAACTTTTCACAAGATTATTCTCAGAAATATTCATCCACCTGAACTACATATCTGTTTCCTAGTACTGAAAACTAAATTCAGTGAATGGTATATACAAATGCTTATATTTCTACAGTAACTTACCCAGTTTAACATCGGTGCAAGTAGATTCCTATGTTCCATGATGTCTATTTTGACGTTCATTTTTATTCAACACTGGTATATTAGTTTTCTTCATTTTATGCACATCATACGATATATATTTCTTCCACAATTTAGCAAATTTATAGGCATTTGTTTCACTTTCAATCACTTCCTGCTTCAGAACACATGTATTCCTCCAGCTTTCTTGACTGGTTTTTTCATGAGACTTCTTTCTGAACACATTGTTTTCGATTTCCATAATCACTTTTGGGGCAAACTCACACACCCATCATGATAAACCATAACTCTATTATTACCATTAGATGTATAACTGTTTGGAATGAATGATTGTATATCAATATAAAATTTCTTATGTATTTTCAGATATCAATTCAATCCAATATTAAAAGTGGAACCTGTTATATTATTTATTCACAGTATGGTCGATTAAGGCATCATCTCTATATTCATAGACCCAGGGTCTATGTATTTGTATCCCCAATACTAATTTATAAGTCTTTAAAATATTGCTTTCAGAAATGGTGGAAAAAATACTCTAGTCACCTGATATACATATACATTTCATCACAGTAATATTCCTGACACAAAATGCAAGGGTCACACTTATGACTGTACCAAAGCCTAAATTGAATGTGAGCATGTATTACTAACAACATCCATGTCCTGGTTCCCTAATGCTCTCAAATATTATTCCTATTGGTGACTACATATCTGTTTCTTCCTAAGATTATATATTCAAACTCAACCCTGTTAATAATGTCTTATCCTACCACTCACTTTGTACTTTGCCTGATTTCCTAATGTCTCCATTGATATCTGCTTTCAAATACCTTTTCTCCAGTTCATCATTGGGAATGACCCTTCAAATGTGCTGACATTTACATTTACTCTCTCACCAAAACCTTATTGCTAAAGAACTTTTGGTCCAACTCCTAGACTCACTCAAATGGGTTCTTCAAAGCCCTGCAGAGGGAAGCCCAGAGATTCTTGGGTTTTCTCATGACTCCAATTCACATAAAGTATCTAAACCCCACAGTCAGTAGGCCTCAAATTCGAGAAGCAGAGCAGCATTAATGGCAGGCCTATTTGATCACTCCTGGTTCACAGGAAGGGTGCCCAGGCCACCCTGACTTTAGGCAAATGAGGGGGAAGGGAGCTTATATTGGACACTGTCTTGGACTGTGTCCCTCATGGAAACCTCTAGCAAGGGATTATGATGAGTGTCTACATGGAAGAAAATGAGGGCCATGTGGGAGTGTTTTGTTTTTAATTGTGGTCACTTGTGTGGCGGTTGGAAGAGATGAATGGGTCCACCTGGGCTTGAACTCTGCTGTGATTCCCCTTAGAAACGGAGTTTTGGAAATGACCTTAGAGATGTATTGCTATGAATTGTGTTGGGATTTTTGGAGGCCAGGCATGAGAGTCGCCCATGCATGACAATACGCCTCAAATTGGAGAAGCAGAACTTAATGTCCAAATCCTTTACTCACCCTTCTTTTTAATCCTACCGTCTATCTTCCTAATCCCAGATAAATACCATGATATATTTGAAATTCCTATGACCAGGTGGCACTGGAGAATCTTTGGATGTCCTGTTTCTGATCATGAGTGTACCAGACAGTGGCTTAATTGACTTGGTTTTATGAAAATGGTGTAGAACAGAGATGCCAGTAAGTTGGAGCCTGCTGAGTAGTGGGCCTAGAGCAGTGGTGTGCAGATGTGTGATAAAATATCTGTGGTGGGGTCATGTGGATCTTCCATTGGCTTCCAAATGGCTTGTGACTGAAATAGTGTAGCCAGCAGACCCTTATATGTAAAGGCATCTCGTTATATGGAGAGGTTTAACGTCAATTTTAAGAAACAGGTTGCTATGGTCAAGGGGACAAGCTATGTTGGATAGAAGACTTGTTGGTGCATTCTCCTGGAGAACCTGACCCACCACACATGACAGAACTCACTCTAGCATTTTGTCCCAGTTGAACTCATTGTATTTCGTTAAGTAAATACCATACTCCCAGTGCAGCAGCAAGAAAAACCACAAAAAGTGGAGGATGACCAAATGGCTTCACAGTCCACATGGGGAGACACTTAGACCCGAGTGGCCACAGTTTACCTACAAAGAGAGAATTCAGCACTGCTCCCTTATGTTCATTAAAAAAAAAGAAACCATGTTCTCCAGGTCACATAGATGCAGACCCATCTTTGATGGTCTCACTACAAATGAAGCTAAAGCTCCTGACAACAACATATATTTCAAGTGCCCGAACTCAGAGACAGTTTCTCAAGAAGTTTTTAGGCCAGCAGAGCTCCATGTTTGTGGAGTGTTTACACTGACCCAAACTTTTGGAAACTTTTCTACCACCTCCAAGGTTGTGAACTCCTGATTATGTTCCATTCCATATATGTATTCACAGATTTTCTAACTCTTCTCCTCTAATTGTGTCTTATTTGGGGTGAAGGTAATGGCAATTCATTGTTCTGGATGAGAGTGGGAATATTTTTGTGTGGCACATATTTGCATACACATTGGATTCATTTTCTTATTTTCCAATCAAAATACTGAAACCATGACACTAACCCATACCCTACTAGACTCTGACTACTAATCCTAATTTGATGGAGGAAAAATAACCAAAACAAAATAGAAATACATGCAGTTCAGTGGAGGCATGGTGCATATTTGGACTTGCCTTTTACATGATAAAGGGTAGGTGTTATAAATCTAGTCAATTTTTGGTTAAAATAATTCTCCATGTGTTTTTAAAATTAACTAATATGTGAATTCCTGTCTCCCTTTCTCTATAGACTATTCAGCACATGTATATTTATATGCACATATAGAATCCTACCTGGTATCACAGGTTAATTTTTTTGTGTTGTCTGACTTGGAAGGTACAAATTGTGAGAAGAGATCCCTCCTCCTAAACGCTGTTGAAACTGAAAATTCAACCTATGGGTGAGCTTCCTAATAGAAAAACATTATACAAAAATCCATGTTCAGTAAAATAATTATTTTTGCATATGTGAATTATATATATTCAATGATGAATTTCGATTAGCATATGTATTGCTACTTTTTATAGTCTGTGTGTATGTTTTGTGTATATATATATATATATATATATATATATATATATATATATATACATACATACTCTCCAGATTTTTCAAAATATGAAATATATGTGTCTTATATATACTTCCTAAATTTATTCATGTTGATGTATTTAGATTTATAATCGATTTTTCACAAGATTATTCTCAGAATTATTCATCAACTTGAAATATATATTTGTTTCCTAGTACTGAAAACTGACTTCAGTGAAAGCTGCACACAAATCCTAATATTTCTAGAGTAACTGACCCAGTTTAATATCAACGCAAGTAGACTCCTATGGGACATGACATATAATTTGACATTCATTTTTATTCAACAATGGTACATTACTATTTCTGCAGTTTATGCACATCGTAGGATATATATTTTATCCACAAGTTCACAAAATTTTAGACATTTGTTTCAATGTCAATCACTTCCTGCTTCAGAACACAAGTATTCCTCCATGTTTCTTGACTGGTCTTTTCATGAGACTTCTTTCCAAAAATATTATATTTGATTTCCATAATCAGTTTGAAGCAAAACTCACACACACTTCAGGATAAACCACAACCCTAATATTACCATTAGATGTATTACTGGTTGAAATGAATGTATGTATATCAATATAAGATTTCCTGAATATTTTTAGATATCAATTTAATCCATTATTTAAAGTTGGAACAAGTAATATTATTTATTCACACTACGCTCTATTCATGCATTATCTCTATATTCATAGACACAGGGTACATCTATTTTTACCCACAATACTAATTTATACATCTTCAAAATATGGCTCCAAGAAATGGTGGAAGAAATACTCATGTTACCTGATCCACATATACATTTTATCACAGTAATATTCTGGTCAGAAAATGCAAACATCACACTTATGATTGTACCAAAGTCTAAATGGAAAATGAACATGGATTTCTAAAAACATCCATGTCCAGGCTGCCTAATGCTCCCACTTGTCAATCTTTTTGGGGACTACATATTTGTTTTTTCCTAAGATTATATATTGAAACTCAATCATATTGAAAATGTCTAATCCAATCACTCACTTTACACTTTGCATGATTTCCTAATGTCTCTATGGATATCTGCTTTCCTACATATTTCCCCCAGTTCATCATTGTGACTGATTCTTCACACGTTCTGACATTCATATTCACTCTCTACCCGAAACCCTATTGCTAAAGAATATTTGGTCCAAAACTTATACTCACTCTTCTTTTTAAACTTACAAACTGTCTTCCTAATACTACCAACTATCCCTTTTATCCTGGATGTTCTCTTCGACATTCAATCATCCAAGGTACAAGGTCCTATAACATTGTATATCGATTTATCTGAGACATCTGTGCAGAACATAATTCAAAGCTAAGTATCCCAATGAAGGTCCCAATGTCCTTCTGGGCTTCAAATCATACCTAGATTTCTGTTTCCATACTTATATTTTACCTATATATTCTTGTAAATATCGCAGGTTCCCAATACCATTATTCATCCAACAGAATGACTCCTCCCCAAAATCGAACCTGTTATTAACCCTAACCATACACTGTTCCCTCAATCTACCTTTACAGAAGAGCAGGGACAGAGTTTGTCTTACAATACAGGAATGTAGGGGATCTTCCACCTGCTTAGAAACTCAATGGTCCAAGCAGAAATGATCCCTGGAGAAGTATTAGGCAGCTATGTAGGACCTGAGAGAGCAAAAGTCATCTTCCATGGCAAACAACCTTGTCAGGATGAAGGGTTGTGTCTGAATCAGCCTCTCTATTCTTAATGGAGAGAATATGGACCAAACCAGGACAATGTGGAGAGCTGTTTCTGGTTCCATATGGTTGATATACCATTCTAACTAGTGAAAGTGTCAGAGGAAGTAGGGTATCCTCCATCTCATGGGACCCTTGGAAGCAACTGTTATAACAAAGTGGTTGCCAAGGCAGTGAACTCATTAAATTCTTGAAATAAGTGACCTACCTCACTTCCTTGGTGATGGAACTCTCTGAATTTGGGATCCAGGAAGCCAGGCACAGAGAGCCAGTCCCAGTCTCAGTCCCAGTGGGCTCACATGTTTGGATTTACCAAGGACAGAGTCTGTCTTTTTTGGTACCTACTGATGTGAGGATGGCCAAATGCGAGGAGAGTTCTGAAGACGGGCCTTCCCTGAGAAAGCATGTAGTTGTCAGAACAGGCTACTGACAACTTCACAGTGTTTGACAAGGAGACCAGATCTAAGACAAGAAAGGCCTTTTCGGGGGAACATAAAATGGCCCACCAGTCAAAGGACACTCTGGATAGTCACAGACTTACTTGGGGGAAGGAGGTGCCTTTTTGAGTGTGTGTGTGAGTTTGTGGTTTTGTCTCATGTTCTGAGAATAGGTAGGAAAGGCGGTGTGTTTGGTTTGGAGTGGACTATTTCTAGAAAGGACTTTGACAAGGCAAGTGTTTCTGTGTCTGTGTCTCCCACTGTGTCCATGGTTGTAGACATTAGAAAAGAGAATGCATCAATGGATGTGTCCTGTCTAGTAGAAAGCTTCCCAGCATTCATCCTGTCCATTTTAGTAATGGACTGCAGGTTGCCTTATCGATGGGCAACACCTACTATCTTACTAAGTTTCTGTTTTCTTCCTGAATTTTGGCCACTCTCCAGAATAGGCTCATGGTTTTTTGTCCAAAATATGTACCACCTCCAAACTCTGTGACATGGCTATGTTCTGGATAGCTGGAGGGAATTGGAGCATCTCAGAAAACTCAGATATCAGTGTGACCAGAAAAGCCTCAGTGGAGAAACCCTGTTTTGGGCCTTTTGCTAACCTATTGATCTTTTGCCCTGAATGTCAGGAAGGTCTTTGCCTCAGTCCACCCCTTTGTGAAGCCTGAAGGAAACAGTTTTCAAATGGAAATGAATGGGCATCACCTGTGGCTCTTTGCTTAATTGCTTTGGAAAGCCATGTGTCTGAATCAGCCTCTTGGCCCTGTGAGAGGCTATGGCTTAGATTTTCAGCGCCTGATGGATCTAAAGAAACATCCAATGTGTGCATCCAAAACCAAAATGGCAAAAACATAAGTCATTGTGGATGATGTCTCTTGCCTTCCTCTGTTAGGTTCCTGACCTTCTTCAAGGGAGTATAGGGATTTTTTGGGTCAAATGAGTTCTTCCAAGCTCTTCAGAGGTGCTTGGGTTTAATCATGAATCCAAATCACATAAGGAATTTATACCTGACAGTCAGTAGGCCTCTAATTGGAGAAGTAGAGCAGTATTAGCGGCAGACCTATGTGATCAATCCTAGTTCACAGGAAGGGTGTCCAGGCCACCCTGAGTTTAGGCAAATGAGGGGCAAGGAAGCTTATTTTGGACACTCTCTTGAGCTGCGCCATTCAAGGAATCCTCCAGCCAGAGGTTATGATGAGTGACTCTATGGAAGAAGATGAGGGCCATGTGGGATTGTTTTGGTTTTAATTGTGGTCATTTATGTGGTGGTTGGAAAAGATGACTGGGTGCACCTAGCCTTGAACACTGGTGTGATTCTCCTCAGAGACTGAGTTCTGTAACTGACCTCAGAGTAGTAATTGCTTTGAAAATGGTTGTGTCTTAATTAGCCTCTTGGCCCTGTGTGAGGCTGTGACTTAGATTATCAGCACCAGATGGATCGAAAGAAAGATCCCATGTGTGCATCCAAAACCAAAATGGCCAAAAGAGCTGTCATTGTGGATTAAGTCTCTTGCCTTTCTCTGTAAGGTTCTGAAAGAATAAAAGAAATTGAAATTGAAATTGAAATGTAAAGAACCAGGTTTGTAAACTTTCCAAGCTGCACTTTCCTGTGGCAGTTTAGACAATTCCCGGATCTGCCCAATAGATGTGTGTTGAAATCTTCCCTGACTACCTAGTTACTTAACAACCCTTTCCCAGAATCCCTGCGGCTCAGCAAGTATACATCTCAGGTATTCAACCAATCAGTTTAAATGTATACCCCTTCTTAGGGCTGACCAATCACCCCCTGCCCGAATTGTTCCTGCAAATGAAAGTGCTAATCATGCTTTAGAGTTGTTATTTGATTTTCCCATGGTATATGATGAATTGCTAAAGGAGGCTATGATGTATGTAAAGTCCCTGCCCTCTCTAAAGAATGTATATAAACTCTGCTCAAGTTGTTCTCAGGGCTCTTTGTTCTTTGCTCCTCTAAAGTGAGCTCTGAGCCCCAGCATGCTGGACCCCCAATAAAACCTTCGCTGTTGCATGAGAAAGCCTCTTGGTGGTCTTTTTCTCTGACGTTCGCCCCACCTATTCATCTGGAGGCCCCGGGTGAGATATCCGGCAGCGGCAGACGAAAGACCCCAATGGACTCCTCTCGGGGTAAGTAAGGCACCTCTTTCTGGTTTTGGGTTTCAGGTTATGGATTGGCAAAGTGGCTGTCAGTGAAGAGCAATAGTTCTCTCTGATGGTGGCTGACAGATGTGTCACAGAGCTACAGGCCACATTCCTGGGGGACACTCCAGAGGACTAGAGAAATCAAGGAATACTAATTTCCTCAACTCGTTTATATTTTGCTTCAGGATTCGGTTCGCCAGCCCATCAGGTTTTGCCGGCTACTCAGTTTTGGTCATTGTTCTGAACTCATGTTGAGTTTACGGGCTGTCTTTATTGTCTAACCCATCAGGTTTTGGCAGTTACTCAGTTCTAATCTTTGTCTTGGACTCATGTTAAACGTTTACTGTTTGTCTTTGTCTGTGTTGCGTTTGTGTCTTCACTGTCCCTGTTTGAGTAACTCTCATTATGGGACAAAGCACTTCCACTTCTCTGTCCCTGACACTTGATCATTGGACTGATGTCCGCTCAAGGGCCCAGAATCTTTCTTTTTCAGTAAAATGCCGTACCTGGCAGATTCTCTGTGCTTCAGAATGGCCCATCCTCGGAGTCAGGTGGCCCCCCAGAAGGATCCTTCTACTTCCCTGTAATCCGAAAAGTCAGAGATATTGTCTTTCAGCCGGGGCCACGTGGCCACCCAGATCAACAGCCATATACCCCTTCCCCCAGCATCCTATCCTTCAAACCTTCCACTCCTCCCCCTCTTCCTTCCATTCTCCCTGAGTCACAAGACTGGACACTCCTCCCCCTCCTTATCCTCTACCCTCGCTCTCCAACCCCCAACACATTCCAGATGATATTCTCGCCGCTGACTCAGCCTCTCCGCCGCTAGAGGCAATTGGGCCAGACCCAAGCACTCCAGGGGACTTCTCTGCAGCAGCAGCAACCCCTCCTCCCCTGGAGGAAGCTGGGCCACCTAAAGGAACCCGCCGGTGACGGATAATAGAAAACTCGGAAGCCCCTATGATGCTTCCTCTCCATCCCTACGGGCCAATGAACCGATCCAACTGGCAGCCAAACACCTTTAAATGTAGGTAGCATCTGTCCACTTATCGCCAGACTCTAATAGCGGGTCTCCGAGTGGCCGCCAGAGGGCCGACTAATTTGGCCAAGGTAAGAGAGATTATCCAAGGGCCTAATGAGTCTCCCTCTATGTTTCTGGAGAGAATTATGGAAGCATATAGGAAATATACTCCTTTTGATCCTCAGGCAGAGGATGAACAAGCATCTGTTGCAATGGCCTTTATCGAGCAGGCTGCCCTAGATATTAAGAGAAAGTTACAACGTCTAGATGTATTACAAGATAAGACCTTGAGAGATTTAGTAAGAGATGCTGAGAAAGTATATTATAAGAGAGAAACTGAGGAGGAAAGGGAACAGAGGAGAGAGACGGAAAGGGAACAAAAGGAGGATGAAAGGAGCAAAAGGCAGACTAAAGCATTGACTAAGGTTCTGGTCAGAGCACCAAATATGCCAGAAGTTAAAAAGCAGGGAGACAGAAAGGGATACCTGGGCCCCCGCCAATGGCTGCCCCTGGCCTCAGATCATTGTGCCTACTGTAAAGAAAACAGGACACTAGGCCAAAGAGTGCCCCCAAAAGAAGCAGAGATGCCAGTCCGCCGTGCTGACTCTAGAAGAGGACTAGGAAAGTTGGGGCTCGGATCCCCTCTCCGAGCTCAGGGTAACATTTAAAGTGGAGGGGACCCCAGTGAACTTTGAAGTGGATACAGGAGCAGTATAATCAACCTTTAAGACCCCACTGGGCCCCCTATCAAATAAATGGTCCCCTGTTAAAGGTACTAATGGCAGTAGATATTGGGCTGGGACAACTAAGAGGACTATGGACCTAGGAAATGGAAAAGTCCACCACGCTTTCCAAGTAATCCAAGAATGCCCAGCCCCATTGATGGGCTGGGATCTGCTTACCAAACTCTGGGCTAGAATAACCTTTAACCCTGATGGTCCCCAAGTGGAGTTTCTAAAGCCTTCAGTAAAAACTCCCATAGTCATGGCTTTGACAACATCCGTAGAAGATGAACATCAACACTTCGCGCCTCCTAGGACTGATCAAACAGGCAAACTACCCCAGAAATGGATAAAAGATTATCCTAATGCCTGGGCAGAAACTGCTGGGTTAGGTCTAGCCATATAACAACCTCCAATAGTAGTAGAATTAAAAGCCTCTATCTCTCCAATCAGTGTTAAACAATATCCTCTAATCAAAGAAGCTAAGGATGGGATAAGGGCCCATATTCAGAAATACCTGGCTCTTGGGGTCTTAAGGCCCTGTCATTTGTCCTAGAATATCCCCCTGCTACCAGTAAGAAAGCCAGGAACTGGGGACTACCGGACGCTTCAATACCTAAGAGAGATCAACAACAGAGTGCAGGACATTCACCCCACTGTACCGAATCCATATAATTTGCTTAGCGCTCTGAATCTGGAGCAGGAATGGTACACTGTGCTAGACTTAAAAGATGCTCACTTTTGCTTGCCCGTACATAAGGACAGTCAGTTGCTGTTTGCTTTTGAGTGGATAGACCCCGAAAAAGGAACATCTGTCCAACTAACCTGGACTAGACTCCCACAGGGGTTCAAAAACTCTCCCACTCTCTTTGATGAACCCCTCCACAAGGACTTCAATGACTTCAAAACTGCACACCCCGATGTCACCATACTCCAATATGTGGATGGTCTGCTACTGGCAGCCGACACCAAAGAGAACTATGAGTCTGGGACCCAAGCATTATTTTCCAAGCTTGCTCGGCTTGGATATAGGGCTTCTGCCAAAAAGGCCCAAATTTGTCAGCAAGAAGTAATCTTCCTGGGTTATTCTCTTAGGGGTGGCAAAGGATGGCTCACTGAGCCCACAAAACGAACCTTTGTGCAGATACTTCCCCCATCTAATAAGAGACAACTCAGGGAGTTTCTTGGGACTGCCGGCTTTTGCAGGTTATGGATTCCTGGGTTCACGTCTCTGGCTGCCCCTTTATACCCGCTGATAAAGGGGGATGCCCACTTCCAATGGACCCCTGAGCACCAACAAGCTTTTGATAATGTCAGAAAAAAGGTGCTGCTATCTGCTCCGGCCTTAGCACTCCCAGATATAGAAAAACCCTTCACTCTCTACATCGAGGAAAAGAAAGGAATAGCACGGGTTGTGCTCACTGAGACTTTGGGACCTTGGAAAAGGCCGGTAGAATACTTATCAAATAAACTGGACCCAGTGGCTAGTGGGTCACCCCATTGCTTAAGAGCTATAGCAGCGGCAGCCCTTCTAATAAAAGATGCTGATAAATTAACGTTGGGACAGAAGCTAACGATTATAGTCCCCCATGCCCTGGAGTGCATCATCTGTCAGCCTCCAGAGATGTGGCTATCAAACTCTAGAATAACCCACTACCAAAACCTCTTGCTTGACAAAGACAGAATCACGCTGGGACCCGCTGCTCCACTCAACCCGGCTACACTGCTGCCAGAAGAATCATCAAGACCCGTCGCTCATGAGTGTCAACACATACTGGCAGAGGAAACCAGTATACGACGAGACTTGAAGGATCAGCCACTGCCTTGCCCTGAAGTTGTATGGTTTATGGATGGCAGCAGCTTCCTCCAAGATGGTAAGCGGTGGGCTGGAGAAGCAGTAGTTAGCAAAATTAATGTCATCTGTTCCTCTGGTCTCCCAGAACTGACATCAGCCCAAAAAGCAGAACTGATTGCCCTTACGAAAGTATTGGAACTAGCAACAGGCAAAAGGGCCACCATATACACTGATAGCCGCTATGCCTTTGCCACTGCAAATGTGCACGGGCTATTTACCAGCAAAGGGGGTTATTAACCTCCACCTGGAAAGAAATAAAGAACAAAGATGAGATCCTCCAACTTCTCTCAGCAGTGCAGGGCCCTAAGGAACTAGCTATAGTGCACTGCCCAGGGCACCAGAAGGGAAACAAACCCGTGGCGGTTGGAAAAAGAAGGGCAGATGAGGAAGCTTAATTGGCAGCCCTAAATGGAGTGACTGTGTTAACTTTTTCCTCACCAGGGGGAACAACAATCAGGAGACTTGGCCGCACCAGAACATTCAGGCAACTTATCATCTGAGGAGACAGATACAGAACTCTGGGATCCTACAGAGCCAAGTTTACAATTTCAAAAAGCCCACCTTTATGTCAAAGACGTACACCAGCTCACCCACTTAGACTCAGAGAAGATATAGGCACTCTTAAAGGACCAGAGAAAGGACTTATTATTGACTGACTCACAGAGGAAAGAAATAGCTGAGCAGGTGACTAGAGCTTGTCAAGTCTGCCAAGTAGTTAATGCTTACCCATCCAAGCTTCCTGCAGGGAAGCGCTTACGAGGAACCAGACAAGGACAATTCTGGGAATTGAACTTTACTGAAATTAAGCCAGCAAGGTATGAACTTAAATATCTCCTAGTCTTTGTAGATACTTTTTCAGGATGGGTCGAAGCCTTCCCCATGAAGAAAGAAACAGCTCAGATGGTAGTCAAAAAGATCGTAGAAGACATTTTTCCAAGGTTCGGCCTGCCTAAGGTAATAGGGTCCGCTAACGGACCGGCATTCATGCCCCAGGAAAGTAAGGGATTTGCCAGGACCCTGGGGATTAATTGGAAGTTACATTGTGCTTATAGACCCTAGAGCTCAGGACAGGTAGAAAGGATGAATAGAACCATCAAAGAGTACTTAACAAAATTAAGCTTGGATACTGGCATAAAAAATTGGACTATGCTCCAACCTTATGCACTGTTTTGTGAAAGAAATACCCCCTCCGCCTCTTTGTGTAACCTCACCTCTTATGAAATTCTCAATGGTGCCCTTCCTCCAGTAGGGGACCTAATCCCAAATATGAGACTTAATGATTACTTTCACACCCCCTTGCTTGACAGATTTAAAGCCCTTTAACAAACCCAGCACCCAGCGATACCTGTGGAAACATTTGGCCTCTGCTTATCAGACTGGAGACGAGGGAACCCCACATTGATATCAAGTGGGAGGCTTCGTCTACGTGAGATGGCGTCAGGTGTCATCCCTGGAACTCCACTGGAAAGGACCATACCAGGTGCTGCTTATAACACCCACAGTGGTGAAAGTGGATGGGATCACTTCCTGGATCAATGCCTCCCATCTCATGCCTGACCCCTGTACAGACTCTGGCTGGAAACTTCTACAGACTGGTATCCATCTCAAGTTGCGTGTCCGTCATGTGGGTAGGGCTATGGATTCTTCCCATGACCACCAGCAGCCCTAATCCCCATCAGCGTGCTCAGCAACAAGGGCAAGTAATGAATCCTAATGGGCAAGTAGTGTGATCTATTTCACAAACAGCCACCTTATGGACTTGGTGGCCATCTCTCCACCCGGACATTTGTCAGCTTGCCATAGGCTTCCCTGACTGGAATCTCCCTGACATAGAGGACCCCACACAGATCCCACTCAAACCCTAACCAGGGCAACATAGACCACCTTAACCCATGAATTATGAATGTCATCTCCCCCAGCTCAGGTGTAAACTAGCCAGTCTTGACTATTATGTGTGCCCACCTGATTTCCAAAGTCATAAAACAGGCCCAAACCTGTGGAGGACCCAGTGACTTTTATTGTAGATCTTGGGGTTGTGAACAAACGAAAGCTGCATGGTGGAACCCAAACTCCCCAGAAAGGTATGATTCCGGTAGGATGAAATGACACCTGGATTGATGCCAAGAAATGTGCTGCTAGCCCAGTGGTGTCAAAAACTCGCTGTGGAAAGAATACTCTATGTTACCCCCTCAATATAACTTTCACTTCCAAAGGAAGGGGCTACCTCAGAAAAACCTGGCCTATGGGAAATACGTGGGGAATGCGATTCTATATTTATGGCCCAGGTGATGAATTTGGTCTCTGGTTCACCGTCTGGCTTAAAAAGAAAGAAAATCCCACAGCAATAGGACCCAATCCCCTCAAGCCAGGAATTAAGCCTCCTAAACCTTCCATGCCTAGATCTACCAGAACCCCTCTACCATCTAATACTTCCTGGATTCCGTCTTTGCCTACTTCCCCAGTCCAGAGTACATCTGACTCCTCCCCCTGGGAACTAATTAAAGGAACCTTTATGGTACTGAACTCCACACAGTCAGAACTCCTTGTATTTCAGCCCAGGTCTTTGACAGCCCTGTAAATTATTGTGTAATGGTGCAGATACTCTCCAGGGTACTCTATCATAATGCCTAATCATTTGAAGGTCTACTAGGGGGACAAACAACCCGATATCAAGGGGAACCATTGTCCCTTACTCTAGCCATCCTATTGGGGATAGGAGCTGCTGCAGGAGTGGGTATGGGAACAGCTTCTATGATGCGTGGTTAACAACAAATGGCCCAATTAGAAACAGCAATAAATCAAGACTTGAAGACGTTAGAGGTCTCCATCACAGCTTTGCAGGAATCCTTAACCTCTCTCTCTGAAGTTGTTTTACAGAACAGGTGAGGATTAGACCTCCTCTTGATGAGGGAGAGGGCCTCTGTGTTGCACTGAGAGAAGAATGTTGTTTTTATGCTGACCATATTGGAGTTGCAAAATAATTCATGAGTAAATTAAGAAAATACCTTGAAGAGCGCCAGAGAGAATGGGAGATTCAACAAGGGTGCTTTGAGTCATGGTTAACCCAGTACCCCTGGTAACTACACTAATATCAGACTTAGCTGGACCCCTGATCATCCTTATGGTGTTGCTAACTGTGGGACCTTGTTTGCTTAACCACATAGTTTCCTTTCTCCAGGCTCAGATTAGGCAGGTGAAACTCATGATAATCAGACAGAAATATGCTGCACTGGTAGGAATAGAATGTGAAACCCCACAATAATTTTGATTCATTACTTTTAAGATTAAAAGTAGTCAGAAAAAGGGGTGGGAAATGAAAGAATAAAAGAAATTGAAATTGAAACGTAAAGAACCAGGTTTTGTACATTTTCCAAGCTCCACTCAGAACCTGAAATTCCTATGGCACTTAAGACAATTCCCGGATCTTCCCATTAGATGTGTGTTGAAATCTTCCCTGACCACCTCGTTACTTAACCACCCCTTCCCAGAAACCATGCAGATCTGCACGTATACATCTCAGTGCTTCAACCAATCAGTTTAAATGTATACTCCTTCTCACGGCTGACCAATCACCCGCTGCCCAACCTGTTCCCGCCAATGAATGTGCTAATCATGTTTTAGAGTTATTATTTGATTTTCCCGCGGTATATGATGATTTTCTAAAGGAGGCTATGATGTATGTAAAGTCCCTGCCCTCTCTAAAGAATGTATATAAACTCTGCTCAAGTTGTTCTCGGGGCTCTTTGTTCTTTGCTCCTCTGAAGTGAGCTCTGAGCCTCAGCATGCTGGACCCCCAATAAACCCTTTGCTGTGGCATGAGACAGTCTCTTGGTGGTCTTTTCCTCCGAAGTTCGCCTGACCTTTTCAGTTCCTGACTTCCGTCAAGTGAGAATAGGGATCATTTGGGTCAAATGAGTTCTTCAAAGCCCTACAGTGGATAGCCCATAGGTGCTTGGGTTTTCTCATGACTCCAAATCACATAGAAAATCTACACCTGACAGTCATTAGGCCTCAAATTGGAGAAGCAGAGCAGTATTAAAGGCAGGCTTATTTGATCACTCCTGGTTCAAATGAAGGGTGTTTAGGCCACCCTGACTTTTGGCAATTGAGGGGCAATGGAGCTTATTTTGGACACTGTCTTGGGCTGCACCCCTCATGGAAACTTCCAGCCAGAGGTTATGATGCGTGTCTGTGTAGAAGAAGATGAGGCCCATGTGGGAGTGTTTTGATTTAAATTGTGGTCATATGTGTGGTAGCTGGAAGAGATTACTGGGTCCTCCTGCCCCTGAACTCTGGTGTGACTCCTTTTAGACACTGTGTCCTGGAACTGAGCTTAGTGAAGTATTGCCATGAGTTGTGTTGGGATTTGAGGAGGCCATGCATGAGAGTCGCCCTTGGAACCTGAGATGTAGGACCAGGGTAGCTTTCCACAGAGCACTGGGAATCTCAGTCAGGATACCACAAGATTTTATTCTGAAAGACTTGGCAGCCATAGTTGAGATCAAAACACTCATGGATCTCAATTGTAGACCTCAATGAGCCTGGCTTCAGGTGACCTTTTGGACACTCTTTGGGAAGCCTTGCCTGTGAGAGTTCTCCAGAGTTTTCATTGAAATGATCATACTCACCATTTAATGGTTCCTGCATGAATTGAAATCCACTGTGCCTCCAACTTCATCCTTGATAAATGGCTAGATAAATAGTTTAAATTTTTGAAATTCCCATGAACAGGTGGCATACAGAACCTTTGGATGTCCTATTTCTGATCATGAGTGTACCAGACAGTGCCTTGATTGATTGGGTTTAATGAAAATGGTGTAGAACCGAGATGCCAGTAATTTGGAGCCTGATGAGTAGAGGGCCTAGAGCAGCGGTAGGCAGGTGTGTGATAAAACATCTGTGATGGGGCCATGTGGATCTGCCTTTGGATTAAAATTGTCATGAGACGGACATGGTGCAGCCAGGAGACCATTATAAGTAAACACATCTTGTTATATGGAGAGGTTTTAGGGTAATTTACAGAATCAGGTTGCTATGGTCAAGGGAGCAAGCTATGTGGTATAGAGGCCGGTTTCATGAATGCTCATGTGTGAGCCACCACATGTGATAGAAGTCCCTCCAGCACTGTGTCCCAGTTGAACTCCTTGTATTTCATGAAGCAAATACAAAACTCGCAGTGCAGCAGCAAGAAACACCAGGAAAAGTGGAGGATTACTAAATGGCTTCACAGTCCACACGGGCTGACACTTAGACCACTGTGTCCCAGTTGAACTCCATGTATTTCGTGAAGCAAATACCAAAGTCACAGTGCAGCAGCAAGAAACACAATGAAGAGTGGAAGAGGAACAAATGAATATACAGTCCACGCGGGGACACACTTAGCCCCAAGTGGCCATAGTATACCTACAAAGAGAGAATTCAGCACTGCTCCCTCATGTTCATTGGAATATTACAATTTATGTCCTCCAGGTCACATAGATGCTGACCCAGCTTTGATCGTCTCACTAGAAGGAAGCAAAAGCTCCTGAAAACAACATATATTTCAAGTGCCCAAACTCAGAGGCAGTTTCTCAAGAAGTCTTTAGGCCAGCAGAGCTCTGTGATTGTGGAGTGCTTACCCTGTCCCTTACTTTTGAAAACTCCTCTACCACCTCCATGGTTGTGAACTCCTGATCAAATTCCATTTCAGATATGTATTCACATAATTTCTATCTCTTTTCCTCTAATTGTGTCTTACTTGGGGCGAAGGTAATGTCAAGGGATTGTTCTGGATGAGAGTGGGAAGATTTTTCTGAAGCACATATTTGCATACACATTGGATTCATTTTCCTATTTTCCATTCAAAATACTGAATCACTGACATTAACACATACCCTACTAGACTCTGACTACTAATCCTAATATGTTGGAGAAAAATACCCCCAAAAGAATAGAACTACAAGCAGTTCAGAGGAGGCATGGTGGATAGTTGGGCTTGCCTTTTGAATTATATAGTGTAGGAGTTTTAAATCTTGTCAATTTTTTTTGAAATAGTTCTCCATGTATTTTAAAAGTTAAGAAATATGTGAATTCCTGTCTCCCTTACTCTGAAGCCTATTCAGCACCTGTATTTTTATATGCACATTTAGAATCCTACCTGTTACCACACGTACATTCTTGTGTGGTGGCTGAATTGGCAGATACAAATTGTGAAAAGGGATCACTCCTCCTAAACGCTGTTGGAACTGAAAATTCAACCTGTGGGTGAGCTTCCTAGTTGAACAACATTATACATAAATCGATGTTCAGTAAAATGAATTTATTTGGATCTGTGGATGATATATATTTCATGGTGATTTTAAATTGGCATATAGTGCTACTTTTTAATGTCTGTGAATGTTTGTGTGTGTGTGTGTATATATATATATATATATATATATATATATATATATATATATATATATATATATACACTCTCCAGATTTTTCAAAATGTGAAATATATGTGTATTATTTTACACATCCTAAATTTTTCATATTCATGAATGTGGATTTATAATCATCTTTTCACAAGATTATTCTCAGAAATATTCACATACCCTACTAGACTCTGACTACTAATCCTAATATGATGGAGAAAAGTAACGCAAACAGAATAGAAATACAAGCATTTCAGAGGAGGCATGTTGTATATTTGGACTTGCCTTTTGCATGATAAATGGTAGGTGTTATAAATCTGGTCAATTTTCAATTGAAATAGTTCTCCATGTGTTTTTAAAATTAACAAATATATGAATTCCTGTCCCTTTCTCTGTAGCCTATTCATCACATGTATTTTTATATGCATTTATAGTATCCTACCTGGTATCACATGTACATTTTTGTGAGTTGGCTGACTTGGTAGATACAAATTGTGAGAAGAGATCACTTCTCCAAATCGTTGTTGGAACTGAAAATTCCACCTATAGGGGAGCTTCCTAGTAGAAAAACATTATACATAAACTCATGTTCAGTAAAATAAATATTTTTGCATCTTTGGATGATATATATTTATAGATGAATTTTGAGTGGCATATATATTGCTACTTTTTAATGTCTGTGTGTGTGTTTTGTGTAAATATATATATATATATATATATATATATATATATATATATATATATACACACACTCTCCAGATTTTTGAAAATATGAAATATATGTGTCTTATTTACACTCGCTAAATTTATTCATGTTCATGGACTTGGATTTATAATCAACTTTTCACAAGATTATTCTCAGAAATATTCACCCACCTGAAAAACAGATTTAACTAATATTTCTACAGTAACTGACCAAGTTTAACATCAATGCACCTCGATTCCGATATGACAAGCTGTGCATTTTGACGTTCATTTTTATTAAACCCTGGTACATTAATATTTATTCGTATTATGGACATCATAGGATATATATTTCATCCACAAATTCACAAATTTATGGGCATTTGTTTCACTTTCAATCAATTCCCGCTTCAGAACACATGTATTCCTCCAGGTGTCTTGACTGGTCTTTTCATGTGACTTCTACCCAAACACATTATTTTCAATTTCCATAATCAATTTTGAAGCAAAACTCACACCCTTTATGATAAACCATAACCCTAATATTACAAATAGATGTATAATTGGTTTGAATGAATGTATGTTTATCAATATAAAATTTTCTTTATATTTTCAGATATCTCTTCAATCCATTTTTTAAAGTTGAAACCAATTATATTCTTTATTCACACTATTGTCTATTCATACATTTTCTCTATATTCAGAGACACAGGGTGCACGTATTTGTACCCCCAATACTAATTTATATGTCTTCAACATATTGCTTCCAGAAATGGTGGAAGAAATACTCATGTCACCTGATATAAATATACATTTTTTCAGTGTAATATTCTGGACACAAAACGCAAATGTCACACTTATGATTGTACCAAATCCTAAATAGGAAGTGAGCATGGATTACTAAAACCATCCATGTCCAGGTTGCCTAATGCTCTCAAATGTCTATCCTGTCGGTGACTACATATTTGTTTCTTCCTAAGATTATATATTAAATCTCAACCTGTTGAAAATGTCTAATCCTATCACTCACTTTATACTTTGCCTGATTTCCTAATGTTTCTATTGATAAATGCTTTCCTACATATTTTTTTCCAGTTCATCACTGTGACCAACTCTTCACATGTGCTGACATTTACATTCACTCTCTAACCAAAACTCTATTGCTAAAGTACTTTTGGTCCAAATCCTATTCTCACTCTTCTATCTAAACCTACACTATCTTCCTAATCCTACCGACTATCCCTTTTTGACTGGATGTTTTCTTACACATTCAATCAACCAAGGTACATGGTCCTTTGCCAATATATATCGATTTATCTGAGATATCTGTGCAGAACATTGTTCAAAGCTAAGTTTCCCACTCCAGTGCCCAGTGCACTTCTGGGCTTCAAATCTTATCTAGAATTCCATTGTCATACTTATATTTCACCTCTATAATCTTATAAATACCACAGGATCCCAATATTCTTATTCATCCAGCAGAATGATTCCTAACACAAATCGAACCTGTTATTAACCCTAACCATATACTGTTCCCTCAATCTATCTTTACAAAAGAGCAGGACTGAGTTGGTCTTACAATACAAAAATGTAGGGAGACTTTCACCTGCTGAGAAGCTCAAAGGTCTATGCAGATATAATTCCTGGAGAAGATATAGGGAACTATGAAGTACCTGAGAGAGAAAAAGTCATCTTCAATTGCAAACAACCTGGTCATGATGAAGGGATGTGTCTGAATCAGCCTCTATCTTCTTAATGTAGAGAAGATGGACCAAACCAGGCCTATGTAGAGAGCTGTTCCCAGGTGCCTATGGTTGATATAACTTTCTATCTTGTGAAATTGTAACAGGAAATAGGGGCAGCCTCCATCTCATGAGACCCTTGGAAGCAACTGTTAGGACAAAGTGGTTGCAAAGGCAGCAAATTCAATCAGTTCCAGAAAGAAGTGACCTCATCTAATTTTCTTGGTGAAGGAACACTCTAAACTTGGAATCCAGGCACCCAGAGGCAGTCCCAGTTCCAGTCCCAGTGGGCTCACTTGTTTAGATTTACAGAGGACAGAGTCCGTCTTTCTTGGTAAATACTGATGTGAGTATGGCCAAATGCCAGGTGAGCTCTGAAGAGGGGCCTTTCCTGAGAAAGCAGGTAGTGTCTCACTGCTGGTCCCGGACAATTTCACAGAGTTAGCCAAAGAGACCTGATCTGAGACAGGACAGGCCGTTTCGGGGGAACATAAAATGGTCCACCAGTCAGAGGGCTTCCAGATAGTCACATACCTACTTGGAGGAAGGAGGTGCCTTTGTGGTTGTGGGTGTGAGTTTGTGGTTTTGTCTCATGTTCTGAGAAGAGGTAGGAAAGGCAGTTTGTTTGGTTTGGAATGGACTGTGTCTACTGAGTGCTTTGACAAGGCAAGTGTTTCTATGTCTGTGTATCCCACCGTGTCTGTGGTTGTAGACATTAGAAAAGAGAATGCATCAATGGATTTGTCATGTCTAGTAGAAAGCTTCTCAGCATTCATCCTGCCTAATTTATGAATGGACTGTGGATTGCCTTATGGATGTGCAACACCTACTATCTTCCAAAGTTCCTGTTTCCTTCGTAGAATTATGGCCACTCTTCAGAATAGGCTTATGATTTTATGTCCACCATATGAACCACCTCCAAGATCTGTGACATGGCTATGTACTGGATAGCTGAAGGGAATGAGAGCATGTCAGAAAACACAGATATCATTGGGACCAGGAGAGTCTCAATGGAGAAACCCTGTTTTGGGTCTTTTGCTTACCTATTTGTCTGTTGCCCTGAATGTCAGGAAGTTCTTTGACTCAGGCCACCCCTTTTTGAAGCCTGAAGCAAACAGTTTTCAAATGAAAATGAATGGGCATCACCTTGGGCTCTTTGCTTAATTGCTTTAGAATGGGATGTGTCTGAATCAGCCTCTTGGCCCTGTGTGAGGCTGTGGCTTTGATTCTCAGCACCTGATGGGTCTAAAGAAGGATCCCATGTGTGCATCCAAAACCAAAATGGCCAAAAGAGCGGTCATTGTGGATGGAGTCTCTCGTCTTCCTCTGTAATGTTCCTGCCTCCATCAAGTGAGAATAGGGATCCTTTGGGTCAAATGAGTTCTTCAAAGCCCTGCAGAGTCTAGCCCATAGGTGCTTGGGTTTTCTCATGACTCCCATTTACAAAAAGAATCTAAACCCCGCAGTCACTAGGCCACAAATTGCAGAAGTGGAGCAGTATTAACGGCAGGCCTATTTGATCACTCCTGGTTCACAGGAAGGGAGTCCGGGCCTTTAGGCATATGAGGGGTAAGGAAGCTTCTTTTGGACATTGTCTTGGGCTGTGCCCCTCATAGAATCCTCCAGCCAGAGGTAATGATGAGTGTCTATATGGAAGAAGATGAGGTCCATGTGGGAGTGTTTTGGTTTTAATTGTGGTCACTTGTGTGGCGGTTGGAAGAGATGAATTGGTCCACGTGGGCTGGAACTCTGGCGTAATTACCCTTAGAGACTGCATTCTGGAACTGATCTTAGAGAAGTATTGCAATGAGTTGTGTTGGGATTTTAGGAGGCCACGCATGAGGGTAGTCCTTGGAAAATGAGTCTTGACCCAGGGTTGCTTTCCACAGAGCACTGGGAATCTCAGCCAGGATATCACATGATTTTATTCTGAAAGACTTGGCAGCAATAGTTGAGAGTCAAAACAAACATGGACCTCATATTGTAGACCTCAATGGGCCTGGCTTCATGTGAACTTTTGGCCACTCTTTTGGAAGCCTTGCCTGTGAGAGTTCTCGAGAGCTTTCATTAAAATGAGTTTCCTCAACATTTAATGGTTCCTGAATGAATTGAAACCCACAGTGCCTCCAACTTCATCCTTTAAAAATGGTTAGATAAATACCATGAAATGTTTAAAATTCCCATGAGCAGGTGGCACTGGAAAACCTTTGGATGTCCTGTTTCTGATTATGAATATACCAGAAGGTGCCTTGATTGACTGGTTTTCATGAAAATGGTATAGAAAAGAGATGCAAGTAAGTTCGAGCCTGCTGAGTAGTGGACCTAGAGAAGTTGTGGGCACGTGTGTGATAAAAAATCTGTGGTTTGGCCATGTGGATCTGCCTTTGGCTTCCAAATGGATTATGACTGATATGGTGCAGCCAGCAGACCCTTCTCTGAAAAGGCATCTTGTTATATGTAGGAGTTTCAGGGCAATGTTCAGAATCAGGTTGCTATGCTCAAGGAGGCAAGCTGGTGGGATAGAAGCATGGTTGGTGCATTTTCCTGCAGACCCTGACCCACCACACGTGACAGAACTCGCTCCAGCACTGTGTCCCAGTTGAACTCCTTGTTTCATGAAGCAAATGCCAAATTGCGAGTGCAGCAGCAAGAAACAGCACGAAAAGTGGAGGATGACCAAATGGGTTCACAGTGCACACGGGGAGACACTAAACCCCCATTGGTCACAGTTTACCTACAAAGAGAGAATTTAGCAATGCTGCCTCATGTTCATTGGAAAACAAGAAACCATGTGCTCACAAAGGTAACAAAAATGCAGACCCAGCTTGGATGGTCTCACTACAATGGAAGCTAAAGCTCCTGACAACAACATATATTTCATGTGCCCAACCTCAGAGGCAGTTTCTTAAGAACTCTTTAGGCCAGCAGAGCTCCATGTTTGTGGAGAGTTTACATTGTCCCTTAATTTTGGAAACTCCTCTACCTTCTCCAAATTTGTGAAAATTGAGCAGTTTCCATTGCAGATATGTATTCACAGATTTTCTAACTCTTCTCCTCTAGTTGTGTCATACATGGGGCGAAGGTAATGTCAAGGCATTGCTCTGGATGAGAGTGGGAAGATATTTGTGTAGCACATATTTGCATACACATTGCATTCATTTTCAATTTTCTATTCGAAATACTGAATCCCTGACACTATCCCATACCCTACTATGCTCTGACTACTAATCCTAATATGATGGAGAAAAATACCCAAACAGAATAGAAATACAAGCAGTTCAGAGGAGGCATGCTGCATACTTGGACTTACCTTTTGCATGATAAATGGTAGGTGTTATAAATCTAGTCAATTTTTAATTGAAATAGTTCACCATGTGTTTTTAAATTAAACAAATATATGAATTCCTGTCTCCCTTTCTCTGTAGCCTATTCATCACATGTATTTTCATATGCACTTATAGAATCCTACCTGGTATCACATGTACATTTTTGTGAGGTGGCTGACTTGGCAGATACAAATTGTGAGAAGAGATCACTCCTCCAAATTGCTGTTGGAACTGAAAATTCCACCTATAGGGGAACTTCCTAGTAGAACATCATTATACATAAACTCATGTTCAGTAAAATAAATATTTTTGCATCTGTGGATGATATATATTTAATGATGAATTTCGATTGGCATATATATTGCTACTTTTAAATGTCTGTGTGTGTTTTTTTTTGTGTGTGTGTGGGTATGTGTGTGTGTGTGTGTGTGTGTATATATATATATATATATATATATATATATATATATATATATATACACTCTCCAGATTTTTCAAAATATGAAATATATGTGTCTTATATACACTCTCTAAATTCATTCGTGTTCATGCATGTGGATTTATAATAAACTTTCCAAAATATTAGTCTCAGAAATATTCATCCACCTTAAATACATATTTGTTTCCTAGTACTGAAAACTAACTTCAGTGAATGGTGCATACAAATGTTAATAATTCTACAGGAACTGATCCAGTCTATCACCAATGCAAGTAGATCCCAATGGGACATGATATATAATATGATGTTCATTTATATTCAACACTGGTACATTATTATTTCTTCAGTTTTTGCTCATCATAAGATATGTATTTCATCCACAAGTTCAAATATTTGTAGGCATTTCTTTAAACTTTAATCACTTCCTACTTCAAAACACATGTATTGTCAGGGTTTCTTGACTGGTCTTTTCATGAGACTTCTTTCCAAACACATTATTTTCGATTTCCATAATCACTTTTGAAGTAAAACTCACACACTCTTCATGATAAACCAAAACACTAATATTGACATTAGATGAATAACTGGTTGGAATGAATGATTGTATATGCATATAAGATTTCCAGTAATTTTTCAGATATCAGTTCATCCCATTATATTAAGTTGGAACAAGTTATATTACTTATTCACAGTATGTTCTATTCATGCTTTATCTCTATATTCATAGACATAGGGTACACCTCTTTGTACGCCCAATACTAATTTTATGTCTTCAGTATATTGCTACCAAAAATGGTGGAAGAAATACTTATGTCACCTGATCTACATATACATATTATCACAATAATATTCTGGACAAAAATGTAAATGTTACACTTATGATTGAACCAAGCAAAGCCTAAATGAAAAGTGAACATAGATTACTAAAAACATCCATGTCCAGGGTGCCTAATGCTCTCAAATGTCAATATTATTGGTGACTTCATATTTGTTTCTTTCTAAGATTCAACCTCAAGCCTGTTGAAAAAGTCTAATCCTCTCACTCACTTTATACTTTCCCTGATTTTGTAATATCTTTATTGATATCTTCTTTTCTACATGTTTTCCCCACTTCATCCTCGTGACTGGCTCTTCATATGTGCTGACATATATATTCACTCTATAACTGAAATCCTATTGCTAAAGAACTTTTGTTCCAAATCATATACTCACTCTTCTTCCTAAAACGACCGACTATCTTCCTAATCCTACCGACTATCCCTTTTTGAAGGGATGTTCTCTTCTACATTCAATCTTCCAAGGTACAAGGTGCTATGCCATTGTATATCAAATTATCTGAGACATCTGTGCAGAACATAATTCAAAGCTAAGTATCCCAATCAAGGGCCCAATGCCCTTATGGGTTTAAAATCATACCTGGATTTCTGTTTTCATACTTATGTTTCACCTCTACATTCTTGTAAATATACCAGGTTCCCAATACCATTATTCATCCAGAAGAATGATTCCTAACACAAATCGAAATCAAACCTGTTATTAACCCTAAACATACACTGTTCCCTCAATCTCATTTTACAGAAGAGCAGGGACAAAGTTGTTCTTACAATACAGAAAAGTAGGGGACCTTCCACCTGCTGAGATCCTCAAAGGTCCATGCAGAAATGATACCTGGAGAAGTTGTAGACAGGTATGAAGGACCTGAAAGAGCAAAAGTCATCTTCGATGACAAACCACCTGGTCAGGATGAAGGGATGTGTCTGAATCAGCCTCTCTCTTCTTATTGTGGAGAAGATGGACCAAACCAGGCCTGTGTGTGTGCCTATGGTTGATATACCATTCTAAATTGTGAAAGTGTCAGAGGAAGAAGGGGCAGCCTCCATCTCATGGGGCCCTTGGAAGCAACTGTTAGGACCAAGTGGTTGCCAAGGCAGTGACCTCATTCAGTTCCAAAGAAAGTGTCATACCTCATTTCCTTGGTGATGGAACTCTCTGAACTTGGTATCCAAGAAGCCAGGCACCCATATGCAGTTCCAGTCCCAGTCCCAGTGGGCTCACTTGTTTGGATTTACCAAGGACAGAGTCAGTCTTTCTTGGTACCTACTGATGTGAGGATGGCCAAATGCCAGGAGAGCTCTGAAGAGGGACCTTTCCTGAGAAAGCAGGTAGTGGCTCACCACTTTTTCCTGACAACTTCACATAGTTGGCCAAGGAAACCAGATCTGAGAGAATACAGGCCATTTCGGGGGAACATAGTATTGCCCACCAGTCAGAGGACACTCCGGATAGTCACAGACCTACTTAGGGGAAGGAGGTGCCATTGTGAGTGTGGGTGTGTGGTTTTGTCTCTTGTTCTGAGAATAGGTAGGAAAGGCGGTTTGTTTGGTTTTCAGTGAACTATTTCTAGTAAGTCATTTGACAAGGTGAGTGTTTCTATGTCTGTGTATCCCACTGTGTCCGTGGTTGTAGACATGAGAAAAGACAATGCAACAATGGATGTGTCCTGTGTAGTAGGAAGATTCCCAGCATTCATCCTGCCCAATTTATGAATGGACTGCAGCTTGCCTTATGGATTGGCAAAACCTACTACCTTCCTAAGTCCCTGTTTTCTTCCTGAATTCTGGCAACTCTCCAGAATAGTCTCATTGTTTTGTGTCCAAGATATGTACCAACTCCAAGGTCTTTGACATGTCCATGTTCTGGATACCTGAAGGGAATGGCCAGTATCTCAGAAAACTCAGATATGAGTGTGACCAGAAAAGTCTCAGTGGAGATACCATGCTTTGGGCCTTTTGCTTACCTATTGTTCTGTTGCCCTGAATGTCAGGAAGATGTTGGGCTCAGGCTACCCCTTTGTGAAGCCTGAAGAAAACAGTTTTCAAATGGAAATGAATGGGCATCACCTGTGGCTCTTGCTAAATTGCTTCGGAAAGGGATGTGTCTGAATCAGGCTCTTGGCCCTGTGTGAGGCTGTGGGTTAGATTCTCAGCACCTGATGGATCTAAAGAAAGATCCCATGTGTGAAACCAAAACCAAATTCACAAAAAAATTCAGTCATTGTGAATGAATTCTATTGCCTTTCTCTGTTAGGTTCCTGAAATCAATCAAGTGAGAATAGCGATCCTTTTGGTCAAATGAGTTCTTCAAATCTCTGCAGAGGTGCTTGTCTTTTCTCATGACTCCAGTTCACATAAAGAATCTAAACCCCACAGTCAGAAGGCCTCAAATTGGAAAAGTGGAGCAGTATTAATGACAGGCCTATTTGATCACTCCTGGTTCACAGGAAGGGTGTCCTTCCCACCCTGACTTGAGCCAAATGAGGGGCAAGGGAGCTTATTTTGGACACTCTTTTGGAATGTGCCCCTCATGGAAAGCTCCAACCAGAGGTTATGATGAGTGTCTATAAGGAAGAAGATGGGGCCATGTGATAGTGTTTTGTTTTTAATTGTGTTCATTTGATTGGCGGTGTGAAGAGATGACTGGGTCAACCTGGGCTTGAACTCTGGTTTGATTCCCCTTAGAGACTGCGTTCTGGAATTGACCTCAGAGAAGTATTGCCATGAAAAGTGTTGGGATTTTAGGAGGCCACGCATGAAAGTCACCCTTGGAAACTGAGATCTAGGCCCAGGGTGGTTTTCCAAAGAGTACTGGGAATCTCAGCCAGTATATCACATGATTTTATTCTGAAAGACTTGGCATGGATAGTTTTGAGTCAAAACACACATGGACCTCACATTGGAGACCTCAATGCGCCTGGCTTCATGTGACCTTTTGGCCACTCTTTTGGAAGCCTTGCCTGTGAGAGTTCTCCAGAGCTTTCTTTGAAATGAACTTCCTCAACATTTAATGGTTCCTGAATGAATTGAAACCCACAGTGCCTCCAACTTCATCCTTGAAAAATGGCCAGATAAATACCATGAAATTTTTAAAATTTCCATGACCAGGTGGCACTGGAGAACCTTTAGATGTCCTGTTGCTGATCTTGAGTGTACCAGACCCTGCCTTAATTCACTGGGTTTCATGAAAATGGTGTAGAACAGAGATGCCATTGAGTTATAGCCTGCAGAGTTGTGGGCCTAGAGAAATGGTGTGCAGTTTTGTGATAATACATCTGTGTTGTGACCATGTGGTTCTGCCATTGGCTTCCAAATTCATTGTGACTGCCATGGTGCAGCCAGGAGACCCGTATATGTAAAAGCATGTTTTTATATTGAAAGATTTCAGGGCCATGTTCAGAATCAAGTTGCTATGGACATGGGGGCAAGCAAGTTAGAGCCTGCAGAGTATTGGGCCTAGAGAAGTGGTCTGCAGTTGTGTGATAATACATCTGTGTTATGGCCATGTGGATTTCTCATTGGCTTCCAAATATTTTGTGACTAACATGGTGCAGCCAGGAGACCCGAATATGTAAAAGCATGTTTTTATATGGAGAGGATTCAGGGCCATGTTCAGAATCAAGTTGCTATGGACAAGGGGGCAAGGTATGTGGGAAAGAAGCCTGGTTGTTGCATTCTCCTGCAGACCCTGACCCACAACACGTGACAGAACTCCCTCCAGCACTGTGTCCCTGTTGAACTTCTTGTATTTTGTGAAGCAAATACCAAACTCCCAGTGCAACAGCAGGAAACACCATGAAAAGTGGAGGATGACCAAATGGCTCCACAGTCCACATGGGGAGACAATTAGACCCCAGTGGCCACTGTTTACCTACAAAGAGTGAATTCAGCACTGCTGCCTCATGTTCACTGGAAAATAAGAAACCATATCCTCCAGGTCACATAGATGCAGACCCAGATTTTATTGTCTCACTACAAAGGAAGCTAAAGCTCCTGAAAATAACGTATGCTTCAAGTGCCCAACCTCAGAGGCAGTTTCTCAAGATGTCTTTAGGCCAGCAGACCTCCATGTTAGAGGAGTGTTTACCATGTCCCTTACTTTTGGAAACTCCTCTACCACTCCAAGGTTCTGAACTCTGAGCATTTTCCACTCAAGATATGTATTCACAGATTTTCTAACTCTTCTATTCTAATTGTGACTTACTTCAGGCGAAGGTAATGTCAAGGATTTGTTCTGGATGAGAGTGGGAAGATTTTTGTGTAGCATATATTTGCATACACATTTGATTCATTATTCTATTTTCCATTTGAAATACTGATCCCTGACACTAACTCATAACCTACTGGACTCTGACTACTACTCCTAATATGATGGAGAAAAATAACCCAAACAGAATAGAAATCCAAGCAGTTCAGAGGAGGCATGGTGTATAGTTGGACTTGCTTTTGCATAAAAAAGGGTAGGTGTTATAAATCTAGTCAATTTTCTGTTGAAATAGTTATCCATGTGTTTTTAAAGTTAACAAATATGTGAATTCCTGTCTCCCTCTCTCTGTAGCCTATTCAGCACATGTATTTTTATATGCACATATAGAATCCTACCTGGTATCACACGTACATTCTTGTGAGGTGGCTGACTTGGCAGATACAAAATGTGAGAAGAGATTACTCCTCCTAAATGCTGTTGGAACTGAAAATTCAATGTATGGGTAAACTTCCTAGTTAAACAACATTATACATAAATCTATCTTCAGTAACATGAATATTTTTGAATCTGTGGATGATGTATATTTCATGGTGAATTTCAATTGGCATATATATTGCTATTTTTATAGTCTCAGTTTGTGTGTGTGTGTGTGTGTGTGTGTGTGTATATATATATATATATACTCTCCAGATTTTTCAAAATATGAAATGTATGAGTCTTATTATACACTCCCTGAATTCATTCATGTTCATGTATGTGGATTTATAATCAACTTTTCACAAGATTATTCTCAGAAATACTCAGCTACCTGAAATACATATTTGTTTCCTAGTACTGAAAACTAACTTCAGTGAATGGTGCATACAAATTCAAATATTTCTACATTAACGGACGCAGTTTAACATCAATTCAAGTAGATTCCTATGGGGCATGATGTGTATTTTAACGTTCATTTTTATTCAACACTGGTACATTACTATTTCTTCAATTTCTGCACATCATCGTATATATTTATCATCCACAAGTTAGCAAATATATAGGCGTTTGTTTCACTTTAAATCACTTTCTGCTTCAGAACACATGCATACCTCCAGGTTTCTGGACTGGTCTTTTCATGAGACTTCTTTCCAAACACATTATTTTCAATTTCCATAATCACTTTTGAAGCAAAACTCAAACACTCTTCATGAAAATCCATAACCCTAATATTTCATTCAGATGTATAACGGGTAGGATTAAATGTAGTATATCAATATAAGGTTTCCTGTATATTTTCAGATATCAATTCAATCCATTATTTAAAGTTGGAACCAGTAATATTATTAATTCACAGTATTGTCTATTCATGCATTATCTCTATATTCATAGACAAATGCTACACCTATTTCTACCCAAAATACTAATTCATATATCTTCAAAATATTGCTCCCAGAAATGGTGGAAGAAAAACTCCTATTACCTGATCTACATATATTATTTATTATAGTAATATTCTGGACACACATAGGAATGTTCACACTTATGATTGTACCAATGTAAAGGTCGGGCGAGCGTCGGAAAAGAGACCACGAAGAGACTGTCTCATGCAACAGCAAAGGGTTTATTGGGGGTCCAGCATGCTGGGGCTCAGAGCTCACTTGAATAGAGAAGAGAGCCCTAAGAACAGCTTAAGCAGAGCTTATGCAATTTACGTGGTGAGAGCAGGGAGGGAAATTTATTGATGGGTCAGGTCGAGTGAGTGGTTTGCATGCCAATGGGAGAGGGAGTACATTCAACAGTTTGGCAATTGGGGACAGCACATTCTGGGAACAAGATTACCAAACAGTTTTCAAGATTTCATCAGTATTTTGTTAAGCATACAGAAAAACAAGAAGTTAAAAGTACATATTTTATTAACCTTTCATTCCCCACTTCTTATTCTGGTTAATTTTAATCATAAAAATGAGCATTGCGGGGTCTCACATTTTATGTCTTCTAGTGAGGTATATTGTTGTCTGATTACCATAAGTTTAACTTATCCAATTTAAGCTTGTAGAAAGGAAACTAGATGGTTGAGCAAACAGGGTCCTACAATTAGCAATGAAATGAGGATAATTAATGGACTGGCCAGGGCTGATAAAAGCGTAGTTAACCAGGGGGACTGTGTGAACAAAGACTCAAACCACCCTTTTTGTGCATCTCTCTCTTGTTGATGTTCTTCTAGGCGTCTTCTTAATTTACTCATAGATTTTTTTACAACTCCAGTATGGTCGGCATAAAATCAACTTTTTCCCTCAATGCAGCACGAAAGCCCCCTTCTCTCACGAAGAGGAGGTCCAACCCTCGCATGTTCTGTAAAACAATTTCAGAGAGAGAGGTTAAAGATTCCTATAAAACTGTGATGGAGGTTTTTAATATCTTTAAATTTTGGTCTATTGCTGCTTCTCATCGGGTCATTTGTTGTGTCACATGGACTAGGACAGTGATTCCTGTGCCCACACCTGCAGCAGCTCCTTTTCCTAATAGGATGGCTAAAGTGAGGGATACAGGTTCCCAGAGGAACCGGGTTGTATGCCCCCCTATTTGATATTTAAATTAACCTGCCTCATGATAGAGCACTCTGGGAAACATCTGAACATTACATAATTAATCACATCTGTTGACCATTTTATGAAAACATAAACAATGTTTAAGTATATAGAATTATACTGTTGTAAGGACGGACAAGTCAAGGCACCTAAGATAGCACCGAAGACAGCGAAACATACCTATTTGGTTGCAACGGATTTAGAGGGCATTGCTTCTGTTGTAATCAATTAGTCACCTGATCTCCAAATTTAGGTAGTTTCCGAATTTTGTACCCAACATGTAAGGGAAGGGGCTCAGAAGTTCACAGTCTGCATAAGTTCACAAAAAGAAGTTTTCGTTTCTATTGTTTTTTTCATCTGTTCTGGGCAAGTTAACATTTTAAGGACACCTGGAGTGGGAGAGCTTTTTTCTTCTCTTTTTTTTTTCTCACTGCCAGCTGTAACAATGGAGCTCATTTGGTAACTTATTTATCTTAGAAATGTAACCATGTCTGTGAAGCCCCAGCTCAAGGCCAGAGGCCTTGTTCACATGTTTTGTGAAAAACTAGTAAGGGGGAGTCTAGCTTAGGAGTGCTGATTTTTCCAGCCAGTGGCCAAATAGAACAGGGAAACACGAAAAGGGGAAGTTTATCTACATTGAACTCTTTTATAGGGACTCTTTGGCTGAAAGTCCTAAAGTCAGCCATGGTGAAGACTGCTGGAGAAGGTCAGTTAAGACTTTTCTGTGGGCCTGGTATAGACGGGGAAGACAGGGAAGGCGGGTCTGAGAGCAGCACCTTGGGTCTGAGCATGAGGAAGGAGAGATGTAAAAGAATAATGGGAAAGGGGTTTGGAATTTTCCAGGCAACAAAACTTGAGCAGTAGAACAGATAGAGCAGAGGGGAAGATGGGAGTTTGTATCCCAAAAAGCCTGTAAGGGACTTTAAATTCTTAGTAACCTGTTTTCAGTGATGACAGAGCAACTTTAAAGGCCATTTTCATTACATCTTGGATAGGGGTCTGAGGGCTCTCCTTAGCTGGTTTGAGCTTTGGGTTAGCTGGTAAGAGGACCTGGTGGGACCTGGTGCGGGCACTGACAGGAGAAGAGAGTAGTGAGTGGGTGGAGGGGTACCTCAGTACCTGCTACCTCAGCAAGGGGGCAATAATCTGAGAACCGGCGGTTTGGGTTTTTGATCTAGTAATTGGAGGGAAGAAATCAGGTTGCTGAGGTGGGAGTGACAGCAGAGAGTCTGGAGCAGAAAGCTGAGGGTGAGGATCTATTGGATAAGCATAGTTCAGGATGTGAGCGAAGGAGGGAAAATGCCTCCACTTAGGGGAATTTCCTTCCACCCTTTGAGAACTTGCCGAAGTTAAAAAGGTCACGGAGAATTTTAGGATCTAGAGACCCCTCTGGGGGCCATCGGTATTGGTTGTGTAATTGGTAATATGGCCAATGCTGTGTATTGAATTTGATGAGGAGTTTGGGTTCCACCAGGCACCCCTGTATGCTCACATTCCCATGACTTACAGAAGAAGTCGGCATTTCCCCCACACAGCCATGTCTGTTTGTGGCTTTGATAGTCCGCTGGGCAAACATAGTAATCTAGGCTAGCCAACCTGCATCTGGCTCTCGTGTCCCTACATCCATAATGTTTGTTTCTATTACCTATGATACGGAAAGGATTTATTGTAATTTTAGTTGGATCCCCTTCATCAGGGATATCCCAATAGGAAAGACCTATAGCCAGCTGACAAATGTCTGGGTTTAGAGATGGCCACCATGTCCCTAAAGGGGCTGTATGCAAGATAGACCATACTTCTTGTACAGTAGGATTTGTGATCAGCCATTACTGCTGAACAGGCTGATGAGGGTTAGGACTACTCTTGGCCAAGGGGAGAGTCTGTAGCCTTATCCACATGGCGAATACGCAATTTGAAAGTGTTACCAGTCTTTTCCAGTTTCCAGTCAGATTTTGGACAGGGCGCAGGCCAGAGATGAGAGACATGGATCCATGAAGTGATTCCGTCTACATTTACCACTGTAGGTGTTATATGTAGCACCTTATATGGTCCTTTCCAGTGGGGTTCCAGGGATGACACCTGATGTCGTCTAATGTAGACGAAGTCTCCTACTTGGTATCGATATGGAGTCCCCTCGTCCCCAGGTTGGTCGGCAGTGGCCAGATGTTTCCACAGATATTGCTGATTTCTTTCAAGAGCTTTAAGTCTGTCAAGCAAGGGGGTGTGGAAGGGATCGTTAGGTCTTAGAGTTTGGGTTAGGTCCCTTACTGGAGGAGGGACCATAGAGAATTTCATAGGGGGTGAGGTTACACAAGGAAACAGAGGAGTATGAGTATTTCTTGCATGAAACAGTGCATAAAGCAGGAGAATAGATCGATCTTTTATGCCGATCTCTAAGCTTGATTTTGTTAAGTCTCTTTAATGGTTCTATTATTTTTTTTTACCTGTACTGAGCTCTGGGGTCTATAAGCACAATGTAATTTCCAATTAATCCCCAGGGTCCTGGCTAATCCCTGACTTACCAGGGCAATTAACGCCAGTCCATTATCAGACCCTATTGCCTTAGCCAGTCCGTATCTTAGAAAAATATCTTTCAGGATCTTCTTGACCACCATTTGTGCCATTTATTTTGTTGTTGTTGTTTTTTTTTTTTTTGTGTGTGTGTGTGTGGGGGGGAAGGCTTCAATTAATTCATCCTGAAAATGTATCTACAAAGACTAGGAGATATTTAAGTCCATAACTTCCTGGCTTAATTTCAGTAATGTCCACTTCCAAGAATTTTCCTGGTCTGGTTTCTTGTAGGTGCTTTCCTGCAGGAAAGTTGGAAGGGTAAGCATTAACCAATTGACAGACCCGGCAGGCTTTTGTTACCCGTTCAGTTATTTCTTTCGCTCTGAGTCGGTTAGTGGAAAACTCTGTTCTTGATCCTTCAGGAATGCCTGCAGTTTCTTTGAACCAAGGTGAGTGAGTTGATGTACATTTTTAACTTAGTTTAGGGCTTTCTGAAAATGCAAGCTGGGCTCAGTGAAGTTGAGGGTTTCAGTGTCAGTGTCCTTAGATGTTATCAAAAGCTTGCTGGTGCTCAGGGGTCCATTAGAATTGGGCATCTCTCTTCAACAGCGGGTATAAAGGAGCAGCTAAGGACGCAAACCCAGGTATCCATAAGCTGCATAAGCCAGCAGTCCCAAGAAACTCTCTGAGTTGCCTGCTGTTAGATGGGGGTGGTATCTGCTCAATGGATTGTTTTCTGGTCTCAGTGAGCCATCGCTTACTGCCCCTAAGGGAATAGTCCAGGAAGATTACTTCTTGCTGGCAAATTTGGGCTTTTTTGGCAGAAGCACTATACCAGAGTTGAGCAAGCTCGTATAATAATAATTGGGTTCCAGACTCACAGTTTTTCTTGGTGTTGGCTGCCAGTTGCAGGTCATCGACATATTGAAGCAGGGTGACGTCAGGGTGCATAGTTCTGAAGTTGTTGGGGTCTCTGTGGAGGGCTTCATCAAAGAGAGTGGGGGAGTTTTTGAACCCCTGTGGGAGTCTAGTCCATGTTAGTTGACCAGACGTCCCGGTTTCTGGGTCTACCCACTCGAAATCAAATAGCAACTGACTATCTTTATGCAGAGGCAAGCAAAAGAAAGCAACTTTTAAGTCCAGAACAGTATACCATTTCCGCTCATGGTTCAGAGTGCTAAGCAGATTGTACAGATTATGTACTGTGGGGTGAATGTCCTGCACTCTGTTGTAGATCTCTCTTTGGTCTTGAACGGTGCGATAGTCCCCGGTTCCTGGATTTTTATACTGGTAACAGGGCAGTGTTCCAGTTCAAATGACAGGGCCTTAGGACCCTTAAGGCCAGATATTTCTGAATATGGGGCCTTATCCCATCGTTAGCTTTTTTGCTCAGAGGATATTTTTTGACATTGATGGGGGGGCTGAAGTTTTTAACTCCACTGTTATTGGAGGATGTTTCACAGCTACGTGTAACCCAGCAGTTTTTTCCTAGGCGTCTGCGTAATCTGTTATCCATTTCCGGGGTAGCTTGCCTGTTTGATCAGTCTTGGGGGGTTTGACAAGTTGATGTTCATCTTCTACTGACATAGTAAAAGCCGTGACTATAGGAGTTTTTACTGAAAAATTTAGAAATTTCACTTGGGGGCCTTCAGGGTTAAAAGTTATTATGGCCTGGAGCTTTTTGAGCAGATGTGTGCCCATCAATGGGGTCGGGCATTCTGGGATTACTAGGAACGAGTGATGGATTTTTTCTTTCCCCAGGTCCATGGTCCTCTTAGTTGTCTAAGCCCCATATTTAATGCCATTAGCCCCTTGAACTAGAGTCCTTTTTGTTTGATAGATGGCCCAATGGGGCCTTAAGGGCTGAGTATACTTACCCTGTATCCACTTCAAAGTTTAACCCCCCCGGCGAGTACTTTGTGTTCTTTTGGCCAGGCCAGCTACCTCCAAGGAAGGAGGGGCTGTGTGTGCCGTGGGGTAGTCACCTGGAGGGCGCTGGGCTGGCCTATATTCCTAAAATGGTGGAGAGTCTGAGTCAGCAGCAGGGGAATCACTTAGAGGTTGTTTGGGGTTAGAGGACAAGGGCAGGGCATAAGGAGGGGGAAGAGAGTCCAGTAGAGTCTTGAGACTCAGGGACAACAGAGGGTGGAGGAGGGGGAGCAGAGGGTTTGAGAGATAGAAAAGTGGGAGAACCAGTAGGAGCGGGGACAGGGACAAGGAAAGGCTTCAACCATGGAAGAGGAGATTTGCAGAGGTCCTGCAAACTAAAGATATATTGCTGTTGATCTGGATGGCTATGTGGCCCTGGCTGAAAGACAATATCTCTGAGTTTTTGAATTAGTGTGAAGTAGAAAGATCCTTCTGGGGGCCATCCGACTCCAAAGGTGGGTCATTCTGAGACACATAGAGTCTTCCAGATCTGACGTTTTACTGAAAAAAAGAAGATTCTGAGCCTTTAAGCAGACTTTGGTCCAGTGATCAAGGTTCAGGGACAGAGGCATTGAAGTGCTCTGTCCCATATGAAAGATACACAAATAGTGAAAGCAATGACACACGACACAGACAAGACAAGACAATAAAGACAGGCAATGGACGTCCAATACTGAGAACAGGACTGAGTAGCCAGGAAAACCTGATGGGCTGACAATACCGAATCCAAAACAAAATATCACTGAGTTTAGGAGACTATTGTTACTCGGTTTCCCGAGTTCTCTGGGGCGTCCCCCAGAGACGTGGCCTGTGGCTCTGTGACACTTCTGTCAGCCACCGTCAGAGAGAGCTCATGCTCATCACCAATAGCCATTTTGCCCATCCCTAACCTGAAACCTGAAACAAGAAAGTGGCGCCTTACTTAACCTGAGATGAGCCTATTGGGGGTCTTTCGTCCAACGCTGCTGGAACTCGCTGGGGCCCTCAGATGTAATGGTCAGGCGACCATTGGAGGAAGAGACCACCAAGACACTGTCTCATGCAACAGCAAAGCGTCCAAAATTCTGGGGCTCAGACCTTACTTGAATAGAGCAGAGAGCACTGAGAACAGCTTAAGCAGAGCTTATATACTTTTCTTGAAGAGGGCAGGGAGGGAAGTTTATTGATGGGTCAGGGCAAGTGGGCGGTTTTCATGTAAACGGGTGAGGGTGTACATTCTGCAGTTTGGCAGTTGGGGACAGCACATTCTGGGAACAAGATTAGCAAAAAGTTTTCAAGATTTCAAGAGTGTTTTCTTAAGCATACAGAAAAACAGGAAGAGACAAGTACCTATTTTATTTATTTTCAACAAAGCCTAAATGGAAAGTGAGCATGAATTACTAAAAACATTCATGTCCAGATTGCCTAATGCTCTCAAATGTCAATTCTATTGGTGACTACATATTTCTTTCTTCCTAAGGTTATATATTCAACCTCAACCCTGTTGAAAATGCCTAATCCTATGACTCACTTAATAATTTGCCTGATTTCGTAAGGTCTCTATTGATACCTCCTTTCCTACATATTTTCCCAAATTCATTATTGTGACTGACACTTAACATGGGCTGACATTAATATTCACTCTCTAACCGAAACCCTATTGGTAAAGAACTTTTTTCCAAATCTTATTCTCACCCTTCTTTCTAAACCTACTGACTATCTTCCTAATTCCACCGACTATCCCTTTTTGACTGGAGGTTCTCTTCGACATTCAATCATCCAAGGTACAACGTCCTATGCCATTGTGTATGGATTTATCTGAGACATTTGTGCAGAAAGTATAACATTGCTAAGTATCCCAATCAAGGTCTCAATGCCCTTCTGGGATGCAAATCTTACCTAGATTTCTGTTTCCATACTTTTAACTCACGTCTATATTCTTATAAATATCACAGATTCCCAATACCATTATTCATCCTGCAGAATGATTCCTAACCCAAATCGAAACTGTTATTAACCGTAACCACACAGTGATCTCTCAATCTAACTTTAGAGAAGAGCAGGGACAGAGTTGGCCTTAAAATATAGGGATGTAGGGGATCTTCCACTTGCTGAGAACCTCCAAGGTCCATGCAGAAATGATCCCTGAAGAAGATGTAGGCAGCTATGAAGGACCTGAGAGAGCAAAAGTCATCTTCCATTGCCAAAAAACCTTGTCAGGATGAAGGGATGTGGCTGAATCAGCCTCTCTCTTAATGTACAGGAGACGGACCAAACCAGGCCTTTGTGGAGCACTGTTTCTTGGTGCCTTTGATTTATATATCATTCTAACTTGTGAAAATGTCACAGGAAGTAGGGGCAGCCTCCATCTCATGGAACCCTTGGAAGCAACTGTTAGGACAATGTGTTTGCCAAGGCAGTGACCTCATTAAATTCCTGAAGGAAGTAACCTACCTCACTTCCTTGGTGATGGAACACTTTAAACTTGGGATCCAGGAAGCCAGGCACTGAGAGCCAATCCAAGTCCCAGTCCCAGTGGGCTCACTTGTTTGGTGTTACTAAGGACAGAGTCAGTCTTTCTTGGTACCTACTGATGTGAGGATGGCCACATGCCAGGGACCTTTCCTGAGAAAGTAGGTAGTGGCTCTCCACATGCTCCTGACAACGTCACAGAGTTGGCCAAGGAGAACAGATCTGAGAATGGATAGGCCATATCAGGGGAACATAGTATGACCCACCAGTCAAAGGACACTCTGGATAGTTACAAACCTACTTGGGGGAAGGAGGTGCCTTTGTGGGTGTGGGTGTGAGTTTGTGGTTTTGTCTCATGTTCTGAGAATAGGTAGAAAAGGTGGTTTGTTTGGATTGGAATGGACTTTTTCTAGTAAATTGTTTGACAAGGCGAGTGTTTCTATGTCTGTTTCTCCCACTGTGTCCGTGGTTGTAGACATTAGAAAAGAAAATGCATCAATGGATGTTTCCTGTCTTGTAGAAAGCTTCCCAGCATTCATCCTGCCCAATTAACGCATGGACTGTGACTTGCCTTATGGATGGGCAACACCTACTATCTTACTACGTTTCTGTTTTCTTCCTGAATTCTGGCCACTCTCAAGAATTGGCTCATGGTTTTGTGTCCAAGATATGTACCACCTCCAAGCACTGTGACATGGCCATGTACATGATAACTGAAGGGAATGGGAGGATCTCAGAAAACTCAGATATCAATGTGACCAGTAAAGTCTCAGTGGAGAATCCTTGCTCTGGGCCATTTGCTTACCTACTGCTTCATTGCCCTGAATGTCAGGAAGGTCTTTGCCTCAGGCCACCCCTTTGTGAAGCCTTAAGAAAACAGTTTTCAAATGGAAATGAATGGGCATCACCTGTGGCTCTTTGCTTAATTGCTTCCAAAAGGGATGTGTCTGAATCAGCCTCGTGAACCTGTGTGAGGCTGCTGCTTAGATTCTTAACACCTGATGGATCTAAGGCAAGATTCCATGTGTGCTACAAATACAAAATGGTCAAAATAGAAGTCATTGTGTATGAAGTCTCTCGCCATCTTCTGTAAGGTTCCTTACCTCCATCCTGGCCTGCAAAGGCTAGACCATAGATGCTTGGGTTTTTTCATGACTCCCATTCATATAAAGAATTTATACCTGGCAGTCAGTAGGCCTCAAATTGGAGAAGTGGAGCAGTAATAAGGTCAGGCCTATTTGATCACTCCTGGTTCACAGAAAAGGTGTTTAGGCCACACTGACCTTAGGCAAAATAGGGGCGAGGGAGCATATTTTGGACAGGGTCTTGGACTTCACCCCTTTTAGAAACGTCCAGACAGAGGATTTGATGAGTGTCTACATGGAAGAAGACGAGGGCTATGTGAAAGTGTTTTGGTTTTAATTGTGGTCATTTGTGTGGCAGTTGGAAGACATAACTGTGTCCACCATGGCTTGAACTTTGGTGTGATTCCCCTTAGAGACTGCGTTCTGGACCTGACCTCAGAGAAGAATTGCCATGAATTGTGTTGGGATTTCAGGAGGCCACGCATGAGAGTCCCCATTGGAAACTGAGATATAGGCCCAGGTGGCTCTCCACAGAACACTGGGAATCTCAGCTATGATATCACATGATTTTATTCTGAAAGACTTGGCAACCATAGTTGAGATTCAAAACACACATGGACCTAGCATTGTAGACCTCAATGGGCCTGGCTTCATGTGACCTTTTGGCCACTCCATGGGAAGCCTTTCCTGTGAGAGTCCTCCAGAGCTTTCATTGAAATGAAATTCCTCACCATTTAATGGTTCCTGAAAGAATTGAAACTCACAGTGCCTCCAACTTCATCCTTGAAAAATGGCTAGATAAATACCATGAAATTTTTGAAATTCTTATGACCAAGTGGCACTGAAGAACATTTGGATGTCCAGTTGCTGATCATGAGTGTACCAGAGAGTGCCTTGATTGACTGGGTTTCATGAAAATGGTGTAGAAGAAAGAATCCTGTATGTTGGCGCCTGCTGAGTAGTGACCCAGAGCTGTGGTGTGCAGTTGTGTCATAAAATATCTCTGGTGGGGCCATTTGGATCTGCCATTGACTTCCAAATGTCTTGTGGCAGACATGGTGCAGCCAGTAATCCCTATATGTCTGATCTCTTCATATAAAGGCATCTTGTTATATGGAGAGGTTTCAGGGCCGTGTTCAGAATCAGGTTGCAATGGTTGAGGGGGCAAGCTATGTGAAATATAAGCCTCATTGGTGGATTCTCCTGGAGACCCTGACCCACCACACGTGTGAGAAATCCCTCCAGCACTGAGTCCCTGTTGATCTCCTTGTATTTCATGAAGCAAATACTAAACCCCCAGTGCAGCAGCAAGAAACACCATGAAATGTGGAAGATGCGCAAATGGCTTCACATACCACATGGGGAGACACTTAGCCTTCAGTGACAACAGTTTCCCTACAAAGAGAGAATTCTGCACTCCTGCCTCATGTTCATTGGAAAATAAGAAACCATGTCCTCCAGGTCACATAGATGCAGACCCAGCTCTGATGGTCTCACTACAAAGAAGCTAAAGCTCCTGACAACAACATATATTTCAAGTGCCCAAGGTCAGGGAGAGTTTCTCAATAAGTTTTAGGCCGGGAGAGCTCCATGTTTGTGGAGTGTTTACCTGTTTGACCAGGACAGGAGAAAAGACCACTGACTCCAATTAAAATCAAATTAAAGCAAGCTTATTATTTTTCCACTGGCTGAGCTGCCTATCCCTCTCAAAATGGCAGAAACAAGACAGCAACCCCACCTTTCCTTCAGCCCAGCTTTATAGTTCAGTAAGTTACACAAAAGGGGGGTTACAGATAACAGAACTCGGAGAAGCATCACGCTATTGCTAGTTTACAATTTTTTTTTTTTTTCTGGCCCCATCATCAGAATTTATGAGGACCATTAGAGACTCACGAGAGTCGTTGTCTGGCCAGAGAAGGCCAATATTTATGAGGTGTCACTAAATTTTCAGAGAGGGCTGCTATCTGGTCAGAGAGCCAGGCATGGGTGAGTTCAAGGCACGGACAGGCATTCCAAGCAGATTCAGAATTTGCAGTAATTTATAGGAAAGCAAAATTATCTTTTCATGACTTTGTGGCAAGATGGCTCCCAATTTTAATAAATGATCAGGTTGGGTTTATCATTCCCCCCCATTTTTTTGCTTTTTAATATTTTTTAAATTAATTTTTATTGTAGGTTGTTCAAAACATTACATAGTTCTTGATATATCATATTTCACACTTTGATTCAAGTGGGATATGAGCTCCCATTTTTACCCCATATACAGATTGCAAAATCACATCAGTTGCAGAACCATTGATTTACATATTGCCATTATGGTGTCTGTTGTATTCTGCTGCCTTTCCTATCCTCTACTATCCCCCCTCCCCCTCCCCTACCCTCTTCTCTCTCTACCCCCTCTACTGTAGTTCATTTCTCCCCCTTATATTTTTCTCCTTTCCCCTCACTTCCTCTTTTATGTAATTTTGTATACCCCTGAGGGTCTCCTTCCATTTACATGCAATTTCCCTTCTCTCTCCCTTTCCCTTTCACCTCTCATCCCTGTTTAATGTTAATCTTCTTCTCATGCTCTTCGTCCCTACTCTGTTCTTAGTTACTCTCCTTATATCAAAGAAGACATTTGGCATTTGTTTTTAAGGGATTTGCTAGCTTCACTTAGCATAATCTGCTCTAATGCCATCCATTTCCCTCCAAATTCTATGATTTTGTCATTTCTTAATGCAGAGTAATACTCCATTGTGTATAAATGCCACATTTTTTTTATCCATTCGTCTATTGAAGGGCATCTAGGTTGGTTCCACAGTCTTGCTATTGTGAATTGTGCTGCTATGAACATGGATGTAGCAGTGTCCCTATTGTGTGCTCTTTTTAGGTCTTTAGGGAATAGACCGAGTAGGGGAATAGCTGGATCAAATGGTGGTTCCATTCCGAGCTTTCCAAGAAATCTCCATACTGCATTCCAAATTGGCCGCACCAATTTTCAGTCCCACCAGCAATGTACAAGAGTACCCTTTTCCCCACATCCTCGCCAGCACTTGTTGCTGTTTGACTTCCTAATGGCTGCCAATCTTACTGGAGTGAGATTTGCAACAAAATGAAACTGAATCCCTTACTCTCGCCATGCACAAAAGTTAACTCAAAGTGGATCAAGGAACTTGATATCAAATCAGAGACATGGCGTTTGATAGAAGAAAAAGTTGGCTATGATCTACATACTGTGGGGTCGGGCTCCAAATTCCTCAATAGGACACCCATAGCACAACAGTTAATAACTAGAATCAACAAATGGGACTTACTCAAACTAAAAAGTTTTTTCTCAGCAAAAGAAACAATAAGAGAGGTAAATAGGGAGCCTACGTCCTGGGAACAAATCTTTACTCCTCACACTTCAGACAGAGCGCTAATATTCAGAATATACAAAGAACTAAAAAAATTAGACAATGAGATAACGAATAACCCAATCAACAAATGGGCCAAGGACCTGAACAGAAATTTCTCAGAGGAGGACATACAATCAATCAACAAGTATATGAAAAAATGCTCACCATCTCTAGCAGTCAGAGAAATGCAAATCATTCCCCCTTTTTTAATGTGTCCCTTCCAAATTTTTGATAGGGTAGGGAAAGAGCAATGAGGGAATTTTAATCCCTCAGGTAACAGTCTCCAAATTTTTAGAACTCACCCAAAATTGGATTCCTGGTTTTACCTGACTTAATTAATTACTTATATTGATATTCTATTTATTTTTGGCTCCATAGTTGTAAGACGAGAGGCGTCACTCATTTTGGCTTCTTCTGAGCTGAGAGAGAGTGACGTGAGTGGGCACAGTATAAGGGACATGAGTTGCCTTTTAGAAGTCAGTTGAGGGACATGAGTTGCCTTTTAGAAATCAGTTCGTTTTGAAGTCTGGTTGGGGAAGAACAGGTTGTAAATTCATCTGGGGATGGGTTCTTCTGTGTGAGAAACAAGAACCATGAGTACTGAAAAAATGTTGCAGCAGCTGGAACATGTCACTGTATAGAGGTTCCCTCAGCAGGCTTTAATATTCCCAGTTATCAGGACTGTCAACTTAATATTTAACATTTAGTGTTACAGTTATCCCTCTCCATAAGATACAGTTTAATGATTTAATATCATCTGATCTTGCAAAATCATTTTACTAGTATGACCTCTGTGTGTAATAGAGAAACCTTTAATTCTGTTACTCAGGGCTGGATAATCGTACTAGCAAACACCAACCCTACCTGTAAGTTAGGAATATCTGTAGGCCTTAAACTAAAAATTTCTGCCTCTGGCAGCTCCTCTTGATAGTCTCTTTTTATAGTTATCAGGCATTCCTTTCTGGGAATCCTTCTTTGTAGCCTCCAGTCTTACTTATTTGGGGAGGCTAACATAATGTGTATAAAAATTATTATTATTATTATTAATATTATTATTTAAAATGCCCAGGAATGGCTGTATTTTGGTTTTAACTGTCTTTCCTAAGTGTTTATCATGAAACAGTCAAACTGACTTTTGTTTCTATCTATTGTTAACAGTCAGCTGAGCTTTTATGGGAGTCATTCCTGGGGAAACTTGAGAGCAGCTTCTCAGTTCTGCTAGTGCCATTTGTGCTAGGTGGGTCCAGGTCTTGCTTGACCATGTGGCTACCCTTGGAAGCATCAGGGATGTCTCCCTTCTCTGATGACTCTCCTCTTCTTAGCAAATGCACTGATTGGCTTTCTGTTCTCCAGGGGTCTCATTAATCTCCCTAATTGGGAAGATATGAGGCCCAGAGTTGCAAAGGTCTTTGAGAAGTCCCTTGTTCCCTGGATTCAGACTGACTCAGAGGGCAAGAGCCAAATATTGGTTTTCTTGTCCCTTTTCATGTAACTTTAATATAAATCCTAATCTTAATCATCCAGCAAATAAATTTTAACAGCCTTATATTAAGAGTACTGGGCTTTAATGTCTATAACTTTATAATTATTTATCTTTTTTATTAACTGGGATCTGTATTATTCTGTCTGTCTTGTAGGTGATGACTTATTATCTTAAATTAACCCATGTTGTGTTCTTAAAGCAACACTTCTGTAAAACACTAACAAGGAATCTTTATATCACTTATAAGGAAATTACAAAATAAAATTTTTTAACAAGAGTAAAAATACTTAGTTCGTGTAATAGCTACCCTGAAGTTTTAAGCTGAGTTATACATTATATCCCCTGTTTGAGATCCTAGAAATCTTGACAGAAAAAAAAACAACTTTTGAACATAACTTTAAATGAAATAATATCTGACCTACTGCTTTCGTAGTCATTCTCACATATAGTAAGATGGGACACAGAGCCTTATCTCAGGTAAGGCAGGGCTCTTTATAAAACTTAAGTGTTTTACTTCTAAAGATGATCTTTGTTTTTTTAAATATCATTTTACAAAGATTACATATATTATTTGAGGTCACATGAACATTAGTTAACACCATATGATATCACATTTAAAACATGAATTTAAGAAAGGCTGAAAGTTTTTAACCTTTATATAGATTAGACTCTCATTAACATAAAAATACATTTAAATTGTTCCCCAATGTAAAAAGTAACATACAACTTTACATATCTTATTGATAAGAAGTAAATGAATGCCCAATATATTTTTTTACCATACAACTTCAGAACACCAGCTTGAAATAATGCTCTTTTAAAGTTTCTACCTTACAGATTCGTATACCTGAAAGATATGAGCACATTAATAGCATCACAATTACATTGAAGTTTCTACATTAACCAAGTTTAGCTTTTAAATAAATGGCAGTACAGTGCTCTAAAATAACAGTTCTTATTTAATCAGTTGTTTAATTTTTATGGTTGCTTGCTCTAGAAAAAATAAAACTTAATAAACACAATGTTATGGGTAAACTTATGTTTTAAGAAATTTTTGTCTCTTTAACACATGACTGATTATTACAATCTTATACAGACATTGGTACAAACTTATACAGACCTTAGTAAATCAATCAGATATCTAACAAAAGTACTCATGAATGAGTAATCCCATATCAAATTTACTTTACTTATTTATCAATATATTAGACAAATATATTGAACAGTGTAAACCATTTTTTTGTTGAAGGAAAAGTCTTAGAACCAAGGCATATTAGAACATTTGTAGACATTAATATTTTATTAGATTTTTGAACACCTAGAAAAACTTGTAAGCTTAAATTTAAAGACATTTATTTTTATCTCTTTATCCAATTTAAATTCAACTATTTAAATCACTTGAATTAAAGATCTTTGGATCCACTTTTTAAAATTTGTTTTTATGAGTGTTTTTGTTTTAATGAGTGCTCTTTATAAATGTTAATTTGTGTATCATATATATGATATACGGACATATGAATATATAGACATACAACACATAACAAAATTGTGCACACATAATAATAGTAAAGGCCTTGTAGCTTTTCCAGGTGAAATATCCATTGCAATGTTTCAAAAATTACACAGTTATTCAAAGATAGAACTGGTCAGAAAAACATCATCCTAGGTCTTTAGGATCAAAATCATGAGCTCAAAAAAAAAAAAAAATAAAGAATCTAAGGAAAAAATAAGAGTCCTAGAAAAATTGACTGGCCATTAATTAGTAAATACCATACAATTTAATTTTTTTTAGGCCTCAGATCACTCTCCTACTGAGCTTGCAGGCCTCTTTCATTTGCCATTCAACATAAGTCCTGGCTGAGGTCTGGAAGGAGCAGGAAAAAGCTGCTATTCTGAGCAGACACCTCAGGCCTAAGGCATTTCAACCATAATTTTCAGGTTCAGATGTTGAAAATTATAATACAATTTTAAGACAAAATTCACAAAATTTTATGATACAAGTTTAAGACACAGTTTACAAAATTTTACATCTTTATATCTTGTTTTGTCAACAGATACCATACTATGATTTACTATCCTTGTCCAAATTAATGCACTGGTACACACAGTGACATTTTCCCAGGCTACCCAATTAAAAATTGGTGAAAAAAAAGCCTGAATGATTGGGAAGTTACTTGCCAACTTGGAAGTAGAGTTCTCTAGTTTTCCATCCTAAGTATTTAAGTTCTCTGGCATGAATGATCTGAAATCATAAACTAAACAATTTCCTAAACCCGACTTTTAACTGCAAGATTGTGCAATGCTTCAAAAACCCATTCAGATGCCAGATTGTTACAATAAAACATCATCATTTAGATACACATTCAGCTAAGATCATTCCCAAGAAATGATTTATAATATCAACACATTATTGCACATGTCTTAAAGGGCCAGAAACAAAGACACAAGACAGACTGAAAGGAGCTCCAGACTATGGCTTACAGACAGAAGCCTTTAAACCAGAGCAGATAAGAGAAAAATCTCCTACACCAGTGGCACCATAGATTTTCCCACAAGGGAACCATATGTTTTCACAGAGGGACAACCTGAAATGTAAAATCAAGGGTCTCCATGGTGACTTTACTGTATTTAGTGTCCCCTTTTTCTTTTTCTCTTTTTTAAGAAAACAGAGATGGCAAAATCCTTACAGTGCAGGGAAGGAAGTAGGTAATTCTCTGAAGCAACAGGGCTTGGGCAGCTGCTGGAAGTCCCTCAGTCTCTCCTTTCACTTACAGGATTAGCTCCTCTTATTCGGTTCCAACCCAAGCACGCTCCGTCTCCTAACATTTCAGTAGTCAGCTCTCAAAGAGTTCCGGGGTGTGGGGGGTACCAAAAATTGTAACTTAAAGTTTGGTTCCTGATTTTGAAACCAATTAATACCAATTTAATAATGAGGACAGGGTTTGAGAAAAAGAAAAAGGGAGATTTACTGCTTTGCTAACAAAGGAGAAAAACAGGGGTCTCTGCCCAATGGTTGTGATTCTATCGATCTGAAGGGACAAGGGGTTTTAAGGAGTTTCACGTGTTAACCTGGGAGATACTCAGTTCTTAGGTCCCCAGCAGGCATTGCCCTCTGCAGTGGGTGTGCTCCAGGCAGCCAGCTAGGGGCTTCTCTCATCCTGCTTAACAAAGGGTATTAAAGTTCATCACAGTTCTTTAAAACACAGTCCAAATGGGTGTCAGTTTACTTGCTTTATTACCCATTTTCAGTTAAGTTTTACCACAGAAATCACACAAGAAAACACACTAAAACAAACCAAAAAAAAAAAAACATATGAAACACAGAACAAAACACACAAAAAAACAGAAAACCAGCGCAGAAACAGAAAAACAGAGGAACTATGCAACGTCTTGCTAAAGCTCTGGAATAGGAGCTCCTGCGTGCCCATTGGCACCTCTCTATGCTTTCAGAGGAATTCCCTACAGAACATAACAGAGGACAGAATGATTCTCGTTACTGTACCAGACAGGAGTATATGTGTGTCTCCCCAGGACACCACTCTGTCATCAGAAGAGATCTCCCTTAACCGGATATCAGATGTTATATAGGCGCCACTTACCTATGGAGGCCTCCTCCACCATGTGCTTGCTAATAGTTTTAGGGCGGTGGTTCACTGCAGTGCTCCCTGGACCAAAATCTCACACCAAGGCCTTGGAAATTGCCTCTCCATGCCGGAGCCCTGGAGGGAAGGCCAGCTTCAGAATTTCCAGTAGTCTGGTCTTGTGATCTATTGGGGCAGGGTCATCTCGATGGGAAACTACAAAATATTACACCAGGATGCAAGAAAAGACCACTGACTCCAATTAAAATCAAATTAAGGCAAGCTTACTATTTCAAAGTGGATCCAAAGATCTTTAATTCACGTGATTTAAATGGTTCAATTTAAATTGGATAAACAGATAAATATAAATGTCTTTAAATTTAAACTTACAAATTTTTCTAGGTGTTTAAAAATCTTATAAAATATTAATGTCTACAAAAGGTCTAATATACCTTTGTTCTAGGACTTTTTCTTCAACAACAACAAAAAAAATGGTTTAAACAGTCTCCTACTCTAAGCCATTTTCTACCATCAATGGACCCTTCAGGGGGAAACCATGGACACAATTCTCCTATGTATGAAAAGAATAATTTTAAGTCCTTTTTCTTAACATGTGCCCCCTATGTCTTGAGGGCCTCCTTGAGGCCTGACAAAAACAAATCATGTGACGAAACTGCTTGTCCCATGGTGGGTCACTCACCATGTGTCATCCCCACTCTCCTCCTGGATCTGTCTTTCGGTGGTGTCTGCTGTGGCAATCGCAAGCTCCGCTTTTTTAAGTCTTCCCTGAGGACAGGTTTCCCCCTCAGTCAAAGGCTCGAGCCCCAGTAGGTAGGTGCCAGATATCCCGGCCGGCAGGACACATCAACGGGGGTGGTGAACCTAGATGGGGAGTAATGAAGGGACAAGAGACACGAGAGATGACAGCAAGACAGGAGTTTTAATCAAGCTGCAAATTTTTATTGTTCACACAGGGGTATTTATATACTGGGTATGGGAAAGCTCTCTTATTGGCAGTTCCTGGATGTCTTCACAAGGTGAGATAACCTCAGGATGTTTCAGTAAGACAGATGGCCCCATGATATCTCAGGGAGACAGATGGTTACAGGATATCTCCTAGGCAGGATGTCTCCCAGGGGGCTGTTTCTTGTAAGTGTCAGGCTATTCTATGAAGGAGAAATTCCTTCTACCCCTGACAGTCAGGGATTTAGTATTTTAAATGGAAATTTGGAAAATGAATCCAAAGTGTATGCAAATATGTGCTACACAAAAATCTTCCCACTCTCATTCAGAACAATTCCTTGACATTACCTTCGCACCAAGTAAGACACAATTAGAGAAGAAAAGTTAGAAAATCTGTGAATACATATCTGCAATGGAAAATGTTCAGGAGTTCACATCTTTGGAGGTTGTAGAGGAGATTCCAAAAGTAAGAAACAGGGTAAAAATACCACAAACATGGAACTCTGCAATCCTAAAGACTGCTTGAGAAACTTCCTCTGAGGTTGGCACTTGAAATATATGTTGTTGTCAGGAGCTTTAGCTTCCTTTGTCGTGAGACCATCAGACCTGGGTCTGCATATATGTGACCTGGAGGACATGGTTTTTATATTTTCCAGTGGACATGAGGCAGAAGTGCTGAAATCTCTCTTTGTAGGTAAACTGTTGCCACTGGGGGCTAAAAGTCTCCCAGTGTAGACTGTGAAGCCATTTGGTCATCCTCAAATTTCCGTCGTGTTTCTAGCTGCTGCACTAGGAGTTTGGTATTTGCTTCATGAAATACAAGGAGTTCAACTGGGACACAGTGCTGGAGGGAGTTCTGTCACGTGTTGTGAGTCAGGGTCTGCAGGAGAATGCACCAACCAGACTTCTATCCCACATAGCTTGCCCGCTTGACCAAAGCAACCTGATTCTGAACATTGCCCTGAATACTCTCCAGGTAACAAGATGCCTTTACATGCAAGGGTCTGCTGGCTGCACCATGTCAGTCACAAGCCATTTGGAAGCCAATGGCAGATTTACATGGCCCCACCACACATGTTTCATCACACACCTGCACACCACAGCTCTGGCCCCACTACTCAGCAGGCTCCAACTAACTAGCATCTCTGTTATACACCATTTTTATGAAACCCAGTCAATCGAGGCACTGTCTGGTACACTTTTGATCAGCAACAGGACATCAAAAGTTTCTCCCATGCCACATGGTCATGGGAATTAAAAAAATTTCATGGTATTTATCTAGTCATTTTTCAACGAAGAAGTTGGAGGCACTGTGGGTTTCAATTCTTTCAGGAACCATTAAATGGTGAGGAAGTTCATTTCAATGAAATCTCTGGAGAACTCTCACTGGCAAGGCATCCAAAAGAATGGCCAAAAGGTCCCATGAAGCAAGGCCCATTGAGATCTACAATGTGAGGTCCATGTGTGTTTTGACTCTCAACTATGGCTGCCAAGTCTTTCAGAATAAAATCATGTGATATCCTGGCTGAGATTCCCAGTGCTCTCTAGAAACCAACCAGTGCTTAGATCTCAGTTTCCAAGGGGGAGTCTCTTGTGTGGCCTCCTAAAATTCCAACACAATTCATGGCAATACTTCTCTGAGGTCACTTCCAGAAATCAGTCTCTAAGAGGAATCACACCAGAGTTCAAGCCCAGGTGGACACAGTCATTTCTTCCAACCGCCAAACAAATGACCACAATTAAAACCAAAACACTCCCACATGGTCTTCAACTTCTTCCATAAAGACACTCATCATAACTTCTGGATGGAGGTTTCAATGAGGGGCGCAGCCCAAGAGAGCGTCCAAATAAGCTCCCTTGCCCCTCATTTGCCTAAAGTCAGGGTGGCCTGCACACCCTTTCTGTGAACCAGGAGTGATCAAATAGACATACCGTTAATACTGCTCTGCTTCTCCAATTTGAGGCCTATGACAGTCAGGTATAGATTCTTTATGTGAATTGGAGTCATGAGAAACCCCAAGCACCTATTAGCTAGCCTCTGCAGGGCTTTTAAGAACTAATTTGACACAAAGTATCCCTATTCTCACTTGATGGAAGTCAGGAACCTTACAGAGGAAGGTGAGAGACTTCATCCACAATGACTGCTCTTTTGGCCATTTTGGTTTTGGATGCACACATGGGATCTTTCTTTAGATCCATCAGATGCTGAGAATTTAAGCTGCAGCCACTCACATGGCTAAGAGACTTATTAAGACATATTCCTTTCCCAAGCAATTAACCAAAGAGCCACAGGTGATGCCCATTCATTTCCATTTGAAAACTGTTTTCTTCAGGCTTCACTAAGGTGTCGCCTGTTGTAAATACCTTCCTGACATTCAGGGCAACAGAACCATAGGTAAGCAAATAGCCAAAAAAGGGTTTCTCCACTGAGACTTTCCTGGTCACACTGATATCTGAGTTTTCTGAGATGCTCGCCATTTCCTTCAGCTATCCAGTAAAAGGCCATTTCACAGAGCTTGGAGGTGGTACATACCTTGGACACAAAACCATGAACTTATTCTGGTGAGTGGCCAGAATTCAGGAAGAAAACAGGAACCTTGGAATAAGAGGTGTTGCCCATCCATAAGTTAAGCTGATGTCCATTCATAAATTGGGCAGGTTGAATGCTGGGAAGCTTTGTACTAGACAGGACACATCTATTGATGCATTCTCTTTTCCAATGTCTAGAACCACGGACACAGTGGGATACACAGACATAGAAACACTTGCCTTGTGAAATGACGTACAAGAAACTGTTCACTCCAAACCAAACAAACTGCCTTTCTTACAAATACTCAGAACATGAGACAAAACCACAAACCCACACCCACACCCACAAAGGCACCTCCTTCCCCCAAGTAGGTCTGTGACTATTTGGAGTGTGCTCTGACTGGTGGGCCATACTATGTTCCCTCGTAGTAGCCTGTCCTGTCTCAGATCTGGTCTCCTTGGCCAACTCTGTGAATTTGTCAGGAGACTGCAGTGAGCAACTGACTTTTTCTCAGGAAAGGCCTGCCTTCAGAGCTCTCCTAGCATTAGGCCAACCTCACATCAGTAGGCACCAAGAAAGACTGACTCTGTCCTTGGTAAATCCAAACAAGTGAGCCTACAGGGACTGGTACTGGGACTGGCTCTGGGTGCCTGGCTTCCGGGATCCCAATTTCAGAGAGTTCCATCACCAAGGAAGAGAGGTGAGGTGTCTTCCTTCAGTAAGTGAATGAGGTCACTGCCGGGGCAACCACTTTGTCCTAACAGCTGCTTCCAAGAGTCCCATGAGATGGAGGCTGCCCCTACTACCTGGGACAGTTTCACAAGTTAGAATGGTATATCAACCATTGGCACCCTGGAACAGCTCTCCACACAGGCCTCCTTTGGTCCATCTTCTCTACATTAAGAAGAGAGAGGCTGATTCAGACACAACCCTTCATCCTGATCAGGTTGTTTGCAATGGAAGAAGACTTTTGCTCTCTCAGGTCATTCATAGATGCCTACATCTTCTCCAGGGATCATTTCTGCATGGACCTTTGAGGTTCTCAACAGGTGGAAGATACCCTACATTCCTGTATTTTAAGAACACTCTGTCCCTGTTCTTCTGTAAAGTTAGATTGAGGGAACAGTGTATGGTTAGGGTTAATAACATGTTCGATTTTGGTTAGGAATCATTCTGAAAGATGAATGTGGAAGAGAACATCCATTCAAAGTAGGATAGTCGGTAGGATTTTGAAGAAAGATGGTAGCTTCAGAAAGAAGAGTGAGTATAGGATTTGTAGGAAAAGTTCTTTAGCAATAGGGTTTCGGCTAGAGTGAATGTAAATGTCAGCACATGTGAAGAGTCAGTCACAATATTGAACTGGGGTAAATATGTAGGAAAGCAGATATCAGTAGAGACATTAGGAAATCAGGCAAAGTATAAATTGAGTGATAGGATTAGACATTTTCAACAGGGTTGAGGTTGAATGTATAATCTTAGGAAGAAATAAATATGTAGTCACTAATAGGATTGACATTTGAGAGCATTAGGCAACCTGGACATGGATGTTTTTAGTAATGCATGATCATTTCCGTTTAGGCTTTGGTACAATCAGAAGAGTGACCTTTGCATTTTGTGTCCTGAATATTACTGTGACAAAATGTATATGTAGATCAAATGACATGAGTATTTCTTCCACCATTTCTGAGAGCAGTATTTTGAAGACGTATAAATTAGTATTGGGGGTACAAAGAGGTGTACCCTGTGTCTATGAATATAGAGATAATGTATGAATAGACCATTGTATGAATAAATAATATAACTGGTTCCCCTTTAAATAATAGATGGAATTGATATCTGAAAATATATAAGGAATCATATATTGATATACAATCATTCATTGTAATCAGTTATACATCTATTGGTTATATTAGGATTATTGTTTATCATGAATGATGTGTGAGTTTTGCTTCAAAAGTGATTATGGAATTTGAAAATAATGTGTATGGAAAGAGTTCTTATGAAAATACCAGGCAAGAAACATGGAGGAATTCATGGGTTCTAAAGCAGGACGTGATTGAAAGTGAAACAAATGCCTATAAATTTGCTAACTTGTAAATAAAATATACATCCGATGATGTGCATAAACTGCAGAAATAGTAATGTACCCGTGTTGAATAAAAATGAACATCAAAATACACATCATGTCCCATAGGAATCTACTTGCATTGATGTTAAACTGGGTCAGTTATGATAGAAATATTAGGATTTGTATGCACCATTCACTGAAGTTAGTTTTCAGTACTAAGAAACAAATATGTACTTCAGGTGGATGAATATTTCTGAGAATAACGATGTGAAAGTTGATTATAAATCCATATGCATGAATATGAATGAATTTATGGATTGTATAATAAGACACATATATTTCATATTTTGAAAAATCTGTAGAGTGTATATTTATACACACACACACACACACACACACACAGAGACATTAAAAAGTAGCAATATATACACCAATCGAAATTCATCATGAAATATATATAATCCACAGATCCAAAAGTATTCATTTTTGTGAAAATGGATTTACGTATAATGTTGTTCAACTAGGAAGCTAACCCATAGGCTGAATATTCAATTCCAACAGCGTTTTGTAGGAGTGGTCTCTTATCACAATTTGTATCTGCCAAGTCAGCCACCTCACCAGAATGTACGTGTCGCACCAGGTAGGATTCTATATGTTCATATTAAAATACATGTGCTGAATAGGCTACAGAGAAAGGCAGACAGGTATTCACATATTTGTTAAGTTTAAAAACACATGGAAATCTATTTCAAGAAATACTTGAGTAGATTTTTAACTCCTACGCTATATCATGAAAAAGGCAACTCCAACTATACAACATGCCTCCTCTGAACTGCTTGTATTTCTATTTTGTTTGGTTTATTTTTCTCCATCATATTATGATTTGTAGTTGGAACCCTGGGCTTGTTCTGCCGGTCGGTCGCAGGTCTGGCTACCTTGCAGGCACGTTCGGCCTCTCTGCTCTGCCCTTACTTTAATTGGGGTGACGTGTCTACCACGCCAGCGGGTCGCTGGGCCTTTTCCGGGCGTGGGCGACGACTCTGCTCTGCCACTACTCCAATTGGGGTGACGTGTCTACCATGCCGGCAGGCCGCCTGGCCTGTTCTGCCAGTCAGTCGCAGGTCTGACTACCTTGCGGGCACGGGCAGTGGCTCTGCTCTGCCCCTACTCCAATTGGGGTGATGTGTCTACCATGCCGGCAGGCTGCTGGGCCTGTTCCGCAGGTCCGTTGCAGGTCTGACTACTTCGAGGGCTCGGGCTGTGGCTCTGCTCTGCCCCTACTCCAATTGGGATCACGTGACAACCACGCCTGCGGGTCACTGGGCCTGTTCCGGACACAGGCAGCGGCAATGCTCTGCCCCTACGAGAATTGTGGTGACGTGACTACCACGCTGGTGGGTCGCTGGGCCTCTTCCAGGCGCAGGCGGCAGCTCTGCTCTGCCCCTCTGGCTTGATGACAAAGTGAGAGAGACTTGGGTGTTTGTGAGTCACTTTCTTTACCAACAGACCAACTGTTTCTGTCGTCACTGGTATAGATGAAGTTATCTCCTCCACCGCTTTGTGATGACATCAGATCTCTGCCATGTTGGTATCCCATGCGAACGGCAGCATTTAGTTCCGTTTGCCAGGTGACCAAAGCAACGGGTGAGTCCTGACTGGCCCTCACAAGCCCCATCTCAATCCTGTTGCCACTGCCTATGAAGGATCGGTTGGTATTTACCTCCACAGTATTCAGCAGGACCCGGACCGAGAAGCAGTTTCTGCGGGTTCTTTAGCCCTGGGCCAGAGCAGTTCCAGGAGCCGGAAATTGGCCGCTCCGTGCTCGGTGTATGTTTTGATAGGAGCAGGCTCTAAGAAGAAATTTCTGTGCGTTCTTTAGCACTGAGCCTGAGTAATTTGTCTGCGAGATGCAGGTGAATGGCAGCCTGAAATTACCTGTTCTATAGCTGAATGAGATGCAATCAGTCGAAAACAGCGATAGTGATGTCAGCTCTCCAAGACGGTGGCCGCTGGCTTCCTCTGTGGTATGACCGGTGTGGAGAACCGAATTGGACTGCTTCCTTCCCCCGTCTCAAACCCAGAATTCAGCACTGACCACAGTGATTGCACAGCTGGCAGGAGCCCACAGAATTTTCAGTGCTGTATCTTTGCGTTGCTATCTGGTCGTTTCCCGGTGCACACAGCAGATTCTAGCCGCAGGGTGATTTGCTGAATAAGCAGCGTGACCCTCCCTGTGGACAAATCACTCAAGTTTGAGTGCCTGTAGCTGATTAGCCAGTGATGGAAATCCTTCCTCTAGGTTTTGGAGCACCTCAATTTTGCTGAAAATTCCTAACAAGATAGCTTTTAGCCTTTCTAACTCGTCATTCTCCACACAGTGATGTGGTACACGGGGATGATGAACTCCCATTGGGGCCATCATATGATCCCCTGAAGTTAGTTGTCAGTACTAGGAAAAAACAAATGTGTATTTCAGGTGGATGAATATTTCTGAGAATAATCTTGTGAAAAGATGATTATAAATCCACATACGTGAATATGAATGAATTTAGGGAGTGTAGAATAAGACACATATACTTCATATTTCGAAAAATCTGGAGAGTGAATACATATATATATATATATATATATATATATATATATATATACACACACACACAGAGACATTAAAAAGTAGCATTATGTATGCCAATCGAAATTCACCATGAAATATATATCATCCACAGATGCAAAAATATTCATTTTACTGAACATGGATTTATGTTGTTCAAATAGGAAGCTCACCCATAGTTTGAATTTTCAGTTCGAACAGCATTTAGGAGGAGTGATCTCGTCTAACAGTTTGCATCTGCCAAGTCAGCCAACTCACAAATATGTACGTGTGATACCAGGAAGGATTCTATATGTGCATATAAAAATACATGTGCTGAATAGGCTACAGAGAAAGGAAGACAGGAATTCACATATTTGTTAAATTTAAAAACACATAGAGAACTATTTCAATAAAAAATTGACTAGATTTATAACACCAAGCCTTCATCATGCAAAAGGCAAGTCCAACTATACACCATGCCTGCTCTGAACTGCATGTATTTCTATTCTGTTTGGGTTATTTTTCTCCATCATATTAGGATTAGTAGTCAGAGTCTAGTAGGGTATGGTTTAGTGTCAGGGATTCAGTATTACGAATAGAAAATAGGAAAATGAATTCAATGTGTATGCATATATGTGCTACACAAGAAACTTCCCACTCTCATCCAGAACAATGCCTTCACATTACCTTGTCCCAAAGTAAGACATAATTAGAGGAGAAGAATTAGAAAATCTGTGAATACATATCTGGAATGGAAAATGCTCAGGAGTTCAAAACCTTGGGGGTGGTAGAGGAGTTTCCAAAAGTAAGGGACAGGGTAAACCCTCCACAAACATGGAGTTCTGCTGGCCTAAAGACTTCTTGAGTAACTGCCTCTGAGGTTGGGCACTTGAAATATATGTTGTTGTCAGGAGCTTTAGTTTCCTTTGTAGTGAGACCATCAAAGCTGGATCTACATCTATGTGACCTGGAGGACATGTTTTCTTATTTTCCAATGAACATGGCACAGCAGAGATTAATTCTCTTTTTGTAGGTAAACTAAGGCCATTGGGGCTAAATGTCTCCCCGTGTGGACTGTGAAGCCCTTTGGTCATCCTCCACTTTTCATGGTCTTTCTTGCTGATACACTGGGAGTTTGGTATTTGTTTCATGAAATAGAAGGAGTTGAAATCGTCCCCGTGTTGGAGGGAATTCTGTTACGTTTGGTGGATCAGTGTCTACAGGAGAATGCACCAGTCAGGCTTCTATCCCACATAGCTTGCCCCTTGTCCACAGCAACCTGATTCTCAACATTGCCCAGAATTGTCTCCATATAACAAGATGCCTTTTCATATAAAGGTCTGCTGGCTGCACCATGTCAGTCACAAGCCATTTGAAAGCCAATGGCAGATCCAGATGGCCACAACACAGATGTATTATCACACACCCGCACACCACTGCTCTTGGCCCACTACTCAGAAGGCTCCAACTTACTGGCATCTCTGTTCTACACCATTTTCTTGAAACCCAGTCAATCAAGGCACTGTCTGGTACACTCATGATCAGCAATAGAACATCGAAAGGTTTTCTAGTGCCCCCTGGTCATGGGAATGTCCAAAATTTCATGATATTTATCTAGCCATTTTCAAGGATGAAGTTGGAGCCACTGTGGGTTTCCCATTCATCCAGGAACCATAAAATTTTGAGAAAGCTCATTTGAAAGAAAGCTCTGGAGAACTCTCACAGGCAAGAATTCCCAAATAGGGGCCAAAAGGTCACATGAAGCCAGGCCCATTGAGGTCTACAATGTGAGATCCATGTGTGTTTTCTCTCTTAACTATGGCTGCCAACTATTTAGGAATAAAATCATATGATATCCTGGATGAGATTCCAAGTGTGATTTTGAAATCCATCATGGGCCTAGAACTCAGTTTACAAGGGTGACTCTCATGTGTGGCCTCCTAAAATCCCAACACAATTCATGGAAATACTAGTCTGAAGTCAGTTTCAGAACTCAGAGTTATGGGGAATCACACCAGAGTCCAAGCCCAGTTGGAACAAGTCATCTTTTCCAACCACCACACAAATGACCACAATTAAAACCAAAACACTCCCACATGGCACTGAACTTCTTCCATATAGACATTCATCATAACCTTTGGCTGGAGTATTCCATGAGGGGCACAGCCCAAGACAGTGTCCAAAATGAGCTCCCATGCACCTCATTTGCCAAACTTCAGGGTGGCCTGGACATACTTCCTGTGAACCAGGAGTGGTCAAATAGGCCTGCCCTTAATACTGATCTGCTTCTCAAATTTGAGGCCTTCTGACTGTGGGGTTTAGATTCTTTATGTGAATTGGAGTCATGAGAAAACCCCAGCAGCTCTGCAGGGCTTTGAATAACACATTTGACCCATAGGATCCCTATTCTCACTTGATGGAGGTCAGGAACCTAACAGAGGAAAGCAAGAGACTTCATCCACAATGACCGATATTTTTACCATTTTGGTTTTAGATACACACGTGGGAACTTTCTTTAGATCCATCAGGTGCTGAGAATCTAAGCCATAGCCTGACAGAGGGTCAAGAGGCTTATTCAGACACATCCCTTTCCAAAGCAATTAAGCAAAGAACCACAGGTGATGCCCATTCATTTCCAATTGAAAATGGTTTTCTTCAGGTTTCACAAAGGGGTGGCCTGAGGCAAAGACCTTCCTAACATTCAGGGCATTGGAACAATAGGTAAGCAAAAGGTCCAAAGTAGGGTTTCTCCACTGAGACTTTCCTGGTCACACTGATATCTGCGTTTTCTGTGATGCTCGCCATTCCATTCTGCTATCCATTACATGGCCATGTCAAAGAGCTTGGAGGTGGTTCATATATTGGACACAAAACCATAAGCCTATTCTGAATAGTGGCCAGAATGCGGGAAGAAAACCAAAACTTAGGAAGATATTAGGGGTTGGTCATCTATAGGGCAAGCTGCAATCCATTCACAAATTGGGTAGGATGAATGCTGGGAAGCTTTCTACTAGATAGGACATATCCATTGTTGCATTCTCTTTCACATGTCTACAACCACGGACAGTGTTGGATACATTTACATAGAAACACTCGCCTTGTCAAATGACTTTCTAGAAACAGTCCACTTCAAACCAAACAAACCGCCTTTCCTACCTATTCTCAAAACATGAGATAAAACCACAAACCCACACCCACACACACAAAGGCACCTCCTTCCCCAAGTAGGTCTCAGACGATCCAGAGTGTCTTCTGACTGGTGGGCCATTCTATGTTTCAATGAAATGGCCTGTCCTGTCTCAGATCTGGTCTCCTTGGCCATCTCTGTGAAGTTGTGAGGATCCAGTAGTGAACCACTTCCTGCTTTCTCAGGATAGGCCCCCTCTTCATAGCTCTCTTGGCATTTGGCCTTCCTCACATCTGTAGGTACCAAGAAAGATTGACTCTGTCCTTGGTAAATCAAAACAAGTGAGCCCACTGGGACTGGGACTTGGAATGGCTCTGGGTGCCTGGTTTCCTGGATTCCAAGTTCAGAGAACATCCTCACCAAAGAAGTGGGGTAGGTCACTTCTTTATGGAACTGAATGAGGTCACTGCCTTGACAACCACTTTGTCTTAACAGTTGCTTCCAAGGGTCCCATGAGATGGAGGCTGCCCCTATTTCTCTGACACTTTCACAAGTTAGAATGGTATATCAAACATAGGCTCCTGGGAGCAGCTCTCCACACAGGCCTGGTTTTGACCATCCTCTCTACATTAAGAAGAGAGAGGCTGATTCAGACACATCCTTTCATCCTGACATCTTTGTTTGCCATGGAAGATAACTTTTGCTCTCTCAGGTCCTTCATAGCTGCCTACGTCTTCTCCAGGGATCATTTCTGCTTGGACATTTGAGATTTTCAGCAGGTGGTAGATACCCTACATTGCTGTATTGTAAGATAAACTCTGTCCCTGCTCATCTGTAAAATTAGATTGAGTGAACAGTGTATTGTTAGGGTTAATAACATCTTCCATTTGTGTTAGGAATCATTCTGTGGGATGAATAATGGTATTTGGAACCTGGTATATTTATAAGAGTATGTAGTCGAAATATAAATATGAAAACAGAAGTCTAGGTAAGATTTGAATCCCAGAAGGGCATTGGGCCCTTGATTTAAATACTTAGCTTTGAATTAAGTCCTGCACAGTTGTTTCAGATCAATTGGTATACAATGGCATAGGACCATGTACCTTGAATGATTGAATGTTGAAGAGAACATCCATTCAAAAAGGGATAGTAGGTAGGATTAGGAAGATAGTCATTAGGTTTAGAATCAAAAGTGAGTATAGGATTTGGACTAAAATTTCTTTAGCAATAGGGTTTCAGGTAGAGAATGAATGTAAATGTCAGCACATGTGAAGAGTCAGTCACAGTGATGAACTGGGGAAAATATGTAGGAAAGCAGATATCAATAGAGACATTAGGAAATCAGGCAAAGTATAAAGTGAGTGATAGGATTAGATATTTTCAACAGGGTTGAGGTTGAATATTTAATCTTCAGGAGAAACAAATATTTAGTCACCAATAGGATTGACATTTGAGAGCATTAGTCAACCTGAACATGGATGTTTTTAGAAATACATGCTCACTTTCCATTTAGACTTTGGTACAATTATGTGTACATGGTGTCTATGAATATAGAGATAATGAATGAATAGATCATAATGTGAATATATAATATAACTGGTTTCAACTTTCAATAATGGACTGAATTGATATCTGAAAATATACAGGAAATCTTATATTGATATACAATAATTCATTCCATCCAGTTATACTTCTAATGGTAATATTAGGGTAATGAGTTTTCATGAAGAGTGTGTGAGTTTTGCTTCAAAAGTGATTATGTAAATCGAAAATAATGTGTTTGGAAAGAAATCTCATTAAAAGCCCAGTCACGAAACCTGGAGGTCTACATGTGTTTTGAAGCAGGAATTGATTGAAAATGAAACAAATTCCTATAAATTTGTGAACTTGTGGATGAAATATATATCCTATGATGTGCAAAAACTGAATAAAATAGTAATGTACCAGTGTTGAATAAAAATAAACGTCAGAATACACATCATGTCCCATAGAAATCTACTTTCATTGAAGCTAAACTGGGTCAGTTACTGTAGAATTATTAGGATTTCTATGCACCATTCACTGAAGTTAATTTTCAGTACTAGAAAACAAATATGTATTTCAGGTGGATGAATCTTTCTGAGAATAATCTTGTGAAAAGTTGATTATTAATCCACATACATGAACATGAATGAATTTAGGGAGTGTATAATAAGACAAATATATTTCATATTTTAATAATCTGTAGAGTATATATATATATATATATATATATATATATATATATATATATACACACACACACACAAAACACACACAGACATTAAAAAGTAGCAATTTATATGCCAATTGAAATTCACTATGAAATATATATTATCCACAGATCCAAAAATATTCATTTTACTGAACATGGATTTATGTATAGTGTTTTGCAACTAGGAAGGTAACCCATATGTTGACTTTTCAGTTCCAAAATCGTTTAGGAGGAGGGATCTCTTCTCACAATTTTTATCTGCCAATTCAGCCAAACTCACAAGAATGTACGTGTGATACCATGTAGGATTCTATATGTGCATATAAAAATACATGTTCTGAATAGGCTACAGAGAAATGGAGACAGGAATTCACATATTTGTTAACTTTAAAAACACATTGAGAGGGTGAGGGGCAGAGCCACCGCCCATGCCTCCAAGGCAGATGGACCTCTGACCCACTAATAGAACAGGCCCAGCACCCGCAGAGTGGCAGAGCCACCGCCCACACCTGTAAGGTCGGCGGACCTGCTACTGACCTTCAGAACAAGCCCAGTGGCCTGCCGGGTTGGTAGGCACATTGCCCCTATTGTAGGAGGGGCAGACCCTCAACTGCACCTGCAAGGGAGACTTTGCAAGGATACAAGAGCAATATAAATATATGGGGGAATTTTCAATAACACAACAGTTTCAACAAGCAGAAAGAAATGCGAACAGTATGAAAAGACAAGGAAAGACAGGACCACAAGCAATGCAGCTCAACTCAAGGTTAGAAGAGGTTATATCTGCAGCATATGGAATGTCTTGAGTGGTCAACAGGTCACATGAAGCCAGGCCCATTGGGGTACACAGTATGAGGTCCATGTGTGTTTTGACTGTCAACTATGGCTGCCAAGTCTTTCAGAATAAAATCATGTGATATCCTGGCTGGATTCCCAGCACTCTGGGGAAAGCCACCCTGGGGCTAGCTCTCAGTTTCCAAGGGCGACTCTCAGGCAGGGCCTCCTAAAATCCTAACAAAATTCATGGCAATACTTCTCTGAGATCAGAATCAGAAATCAGTTTCAAAGGGGAATCACACCAGAGTTCAAGCCCAGGTGGACCCAGTCATCTCTTCCAACCACCACCCAAATGAACACAATTAAATCCAAAACACTGCCACATGTCACTCATCTTCTTCCATATACACACTCATCATTACCTCTGGCTGGAGGTGTCCATGAGGGGCCCAGCCCAAGACAGTGTGCAAAATAACCTCCCTTGCCCCTCATTGGCCTAAAGTCAGGGTGGCCTGGACACTCTTCCTGTGAACCAGGATGGATCAAATAGGCCTGCATTTAATATTGCTCCACTTCTCCAATTTGAGGCCTTCTGACTCTGGGGTTTAGAGTCTTTATGTGAATTGGCATCATGACAATATCCAAGCACCTATGGGCCAGGCTCTGCAGGGATTAGAAGAACTCATTTGATGCAAAGGATCCCTATTCTCACTTGATAGAAGTCAAGAACCTTACAGAGGAAGGTGAGAGACTTCATCAACAATAACTGCTCTTTTGGCCATTATGGTTTAGGATGCACACATGGGATCTTTCTTTAGATCAATCAGGTGGTGGGAATATAAGCCAAAGCCTCACACAGGGCCAAGAGGCTGATTCAGACCCATCCCTTACCAAAGCAATTAAGCAAAGAGCCACAGGTGATGCCCATTCATTTCCATTTGAAAACTGTTTTCTTCAGGCTTCACAAAGTTTGGCCTGAGGCAAAGACCTAGCTGACTTTCAGGACAACAGCAGGCCCAAAGCTGGGTTTCTCAATTGAGACTTTACTGGTCACACTGATATCTGAGTTTTCTGAGATACTCCCAATTAAATTCAGCTATCCAGTACATGGCCATGTCACAGAGCTTGAAGGTGGTACATATCTTGGACACAAAACCATGAGCCTATTCTGGAGAGTGGCCAGAATTCATGAAGAAAACAGGAACTTAAGAAGATAGCAGGTTTGGCCCAACCATAAGGCAAGCCACAGTCCATTATCAACTGGGCATGATGAATGCTGGGAAGCTTTCTACTAGACAGGAGACATCCATTGATGCATTCTCTTTTCTAATGTCTACAACCACGGACACAGTGAGATACACAGACATAGAAACACTCGTCTTGTCAAACGACTTACTAGACACAGTCCACTCCAAACCAAACAAACTGCCTTACCTACCTATTCTCAGAACATGAGGCAAAACCTCAAACTCACACCCACACCCACAAAGGCACCTCCTTACCCCAAGTAGAACTGTAACTATCCGGAGAGGTCTCTGACTGGTGGGCCATACTATGTTCCCACAAAATTGCCTGTCCTGTCTCAGATCTGGTCTCCTTAGACAATTTGATGAAGTTGTCATTAGCCAGCAGTGAGACACTACCTGATTTCTCAAGAAAGGCCCCTCTTGAGTGCTCTCCTGGCATGTAGTCATCCTGACATCAGTAGGTACCAAGAAAGACTGACTCTGTCTGTGGTAAATCCAAACAAGTGAGCCCACTTGGACTGGGACTGCGTCTGGCTCTGGGTGCCTGGTTTCTTGGATTCAAAGTTCAGAGAGTTCCATCACCAAGGAAATGAGGTAGGACACTTCCTTCAGGAACTGAATGAGGTCACTGCCTTGGCAACAACTTGGTTCTAACTGTTGCTTCCAAGGGTCCCATGAACTGGAGGCTCCCCCTACTACCTGTGACACTTTCACAAGTTAGAACGGTATATCAACCATAAGCACCCGGGAACAGCTCTCCACACAGGCCTGGTTTTGTCCATCTTGTCTACATTAAGAAGAGAGAGGCTGATTCAGACGCATCCCTTCTTCCTGACCAGGTTGTTTACCATGGAATTTGACTGTTGCTCTCTCAGGTCCTTCATAGCGGCCTACATCTTTTCCAAGGATCATATCTGCATGGACATTTGTGGTTCTCAGGAGGTGATAGATCCCCCACATTCCTGTATTCTAATACCAACTCTGTGCCTGCTCCTCTGTAAAGTTAGATTAAGGAAACAGTTTATGGTTAGGGTAAATAAGAGGTTTGATTTTGGTTAAGAAACAATCTGTGGGATGAATAATGATATGGGAACTTGTGATATTTATAAGAATATAGAAGGGAAATATGTGTATGAAAACAGAAATCTAGGTAAGATTTGAAGCCCAGAAGGGCATTTGGCCCTTGATTGGGATACTTAGCTTTGATTTACGTTCTGTACAGATATCTCAGATAAATCGATATACAATGACATAGGACATTGTACCTTGGATGATTGAATGTAGAAGAGAACATCCAGTAAAAAAGGGATAGTCAGTAGGATTAGGAAGAGTGTCAGTAGGTTTAGGAAGAAGAATGAGTATAGAATTTGGAACAAAAGTTCTTTAGTCATAGGATTTCGCTAAGAGATTGAATGCAAGTATCAGCACATGTGAAGAGTCTGTCACAATGATGAACTGGGAAAAATATGTAGGAAAGCAGATATCAATAGAGACCTTACGAAATCAGGCAAAGTATAAAGTGAGTGATAGGATTAGACATTTTCAACAGGGTTGAGTTTGAATATATAATCTTAAAAAGAAACAAATATGTGGTCACAAATAGGATTGAAATTTGAGAGCATTAGACAACCTGGACATGGATGTTTTTATTAAACCATGTTCACTTTCCATTTAGGGTTTTGTACAATCAAAAGTGTGTAGTTTGCATTTTGTGTCCAGAATATTACTGTAATAGAATGTATATGTAGATCAGGTGATATAAGTATATCTTCCAGCATTTCTGAGAGCAATATTTTGAAGATGTATAAATTATTATTGGTGGTACAAAGAGGTGTACCCTCTGTCTATAAATATTGAGATAATGCATGAATAGTCAATTCTGTGAATAAATAATATAACTAGTTCCACTTTTAATAATGGATTGAATTGATATCTGAAAATATCTTAAAAATCTTATAATGATATACAATCATTCATTCCAACCACTTATACTTCTAATGTAATGTTAGGGTTATGGTTTATCATGAAGGGTGTGTGAGTTTTGCTTCAAAAGTGATTATGGAATTCGAAAATAATGTGTTTAGAAAGAAGTCTCATGAAAAAACCAGTCAAGAAACATGGAGGAATACATTTGTTCTGAATCAGGAAGTGATGGAAAGTGAAACAAATGCCTATAAATTTGCGAACTTGTGGATAAAATATATATCCTAAGATGTGCATAAAGTGAAGAAATAATAATGTACCAGTGTTGAATAAAAATGAATGCCAAAATACACTTCACGTCCCATTGGAATCTACTTGCATTGATGTTCAACTGAGAAAGTTACTGTAGAAATATTAGGATTTGTAAGCACCAGTCTCTGAAGATAGTTGTCAGTACTAAGAAACAAATATGCAGTTCATGTGGATGAATATTTCTGAGAATAATCTTGTGAAAGTTTATTATAAATCCACATAGGGGAATATAATGAATTTTAGGAGTGAACAATAAGACACATATATTTCATATTTTGAAAAATCTGGAGACTGTATATATATATATATATATATATATATATATATATATATATATATATATATATATATATATATACAAACACACACAGAGACATTATAAAGCAGCAATATTATGCCAATCGAAATTCACCATGAAATATATATCATCCACTGATGCAAAAATATTCATTTTACTGAATATGGATTTATGTATAATGTTGTTCAACTAGGAAGCTCACCCATAGGTTGAATTTAAAGTTCCAAAAGCGTTTAGGAGGAGTGATCTCTTCTCACAATTTGTATCTGCCAAGTAAGCCACCTCACATGAATGTAAGTGTGGTACCAGGTATGATTCTATATGTGCATATAAAAATACATTTGCTGAATAGGCTACAAAGAAAAGGAGACAGGAATTCATATATGTGTTAACTTTAAAAACACACGGAGAACTATTTCAACAAAAAAAATTGACTAGATTTATAACTCCTACCCTATATAATGCAAAAGGCAATCCAACTATACACCATGCCTCCTCTGAACTGCTTGTATTTAATTCTGTTTGGGTTATTTTTCTCCATCATATTAGGATTAGTAGTCAGAGTCTAGTAGGCTATCGGTTAGTGTCAGGGATTCAGTATTTCGAATGGAAAATTGGTAAATGAATCAAATGTGTATGTAAATATGTGCTACACAAAAAACCTTTCCACGCTCCTTGAGAACATTACCTTCGCCTCAAGTAAGACACACTTAGAGGAGAAGAGTGAGAAAATCTGTGAATACATATCTGGAATGGAATATGCTCAGGAGTACACTTTAGAAGAGGTAGAGGAGTTTCCAAAAGTAAGGGACAGGGTAAATACTCCACAAACATGGAGCTCTTTGGCCTAAAGACTTCTTGAGAAACTGCCTCTGTGATTGAGCACTTGAAATATATGTAGTTGTCAGGATCTTTAGCTTCCTTTGTAGTTACATCATCAAAGCTGGGTCTGCATCTACGTGACCTGGACGACATGGTTTATTATTTTCCAATGAACATGAGGCAGCAGTGCTGAATTTTCTCTTTGTAGGTAAACTGTGGCCACTGGGGGCTAATTTTCTGTGAAGCCATATGGTCGTCCACCACTTTTCATGGTGTTTTTTGCTGCTGCACTGGAGTTTTGTATTTGCTTCATGAAATAAAAGGAGTTCAACTGGGATACAGTGCTGGAGGGAGTTCTGTCACGTGTAGTGGGTCAGGGACTGCAGGAGAATGCACCAAGCAGGCTTCTATCCCACATAGCTTGCCCCCTTGACCATAGCAACCTGATTCTGAACATTGCCCTGAAACATCTCCATATAACAAGATGCCTTTACATATAAGGGTCTGCAGACTGCACCATGTCAGTAACATGCCTTTTGGAAGCCAATGGCAGATCCACATGGGCCCACCACAGACGGTTTATCACACACCTGCCCACCATTGCTCTAGACCCACTACTCAGGCTCCAACTTACTGGCATCTCTTTTCTACACCATTTTCATGAAACCCAGTCAATCAAGGCATTGTCTGGCATACTCATGATCAGCAACAGGACAACCAAAGGTTCTCCATTGCTACCTGGTCATGAGAATTTCAAACATTTCATGGTATTTATCTAGCTAGTTTTCAAGTATGAAGTTGGAGTCATTGTGGGCTTCAGTTCATTCAGAAACCAATAAATGATTAGGAGGCTCATTTCAATAAACGCTCTGGAGAACTCTCACAGGTAAGTCTCCCCAAAGAGTGGCCAAAAGGTCACATGAAGCCAGGCCCATTGAGGTCTACAATGTGAGGTCCATGTGTGTTTAGACTCTCAACTATTTCTGCCAAGTTTTTCAGAATAAAATTATGTGATATGCTGGCAGATATTCCCAGTGCTCTGTGGAAAGCCAACCTGGGCATAGATCTCAGATTTCAAGGGCGACTCTCATGTGTGGCCTCCTAATATCCCAACACAATTCATGGCCATGCTTCTCTGAGGTCAGTTCCAGAACGCACTCTCTAAGGGGAATCACACCAGAGTTTAAGCCCAGGTGGAACCAGTCATCTCTTCCAACTGCCACAAAAATGACCAGAATTAAAACTAAAGCACTCCCACATGACCCTCATCTTCTTGCATATATACACTCATCATCACCTCTGGCTGGAGGTTTCCTTGAGTGGTGCAACTCAAGACAGTGTCCAAAATAAGCTCCCTTGCTCCTCATTTGCCTAATGTCAGGGTGGCCTGGACACCCTTCCTGTGAACCAGGAGTGATCAAATAGGCCTGCCATTAATACTGCTCTGCTTCTACAATTTGGGGCCTACTGACTGTCGGGTATATATTCTTAATGTGATTTGGAGTCATGATAAAACTCAAGCACCTCTGCATGGCTTTGAATATCTTATTTGACCCAAAGGATCCCTATTCTCACTTGATGGAAGTCAGGAACCTTACAAAGGAAGGCGAGAGACTTCATCCAAAATGAGTGCTCTTTTGGCAATTTTAATTTTAGATGCACACATGGGAACTTTTCTAGATCCATCAGGTGCTGAGAATCTAAGCCACATCCTCAAACAGGGCCAGAGGCTGATTGAGACACATCTGTTTCCAATGCAATTAAGCAATTAGCAACAGGTGATGGCTATTCAATTCCATTTGAAAACTGTTTTCTTCAGGCATCACAAATGGGTGGCCTGAGGCCAAGACATTCCTGACATTTGGGCAACAGAATAATAGGTAAGAAAAAGGCCAAAAGCAGGGTTTCTCCACTGAGATTTTACTTGTCACACTGATATCTGTGTTTTGTGAGATGTTCGCCATTCCCTTCAGCTATGCAGTACATGGCCATGTCACAGATCTTGGATGTGGTACATATCATAGACACAAAACCATAAGCCTATTCTGGAGAGTGGCCAGAATTCAGGAAGAAAACAGGAACTTAGGAAGATAGCAGGTGTTACCATTCAATAAGGCAACCCACAGTCCATTCATAAATTAGGCAGGATGAATGATGGGAAGCTTTCTACTAGACAGGACACATCCAATGATGCATTCTCTTTTTAAAGTCTAAAACAATGGAAACAGTGGGAAACACAGACTTAGAAACACTCGCCTTGTCAAACGACTTACTAGAAACAGTTTACTCCAAACCAAACAAACCGCCTTTCCTACCTATTCTCAGAACTTCAGACAAAACCACAAAAACACACCCAAACCCACAAAGGCACCTCCTTCCCCCAAGTAGGTCTGTGACTTTCCGGACTGTCCTCTGACTGGTGGGCCATATTATGTTCCCACATCATGGCCTGTCCTGTCTCAGATCTGGTCTCCTTGGCCAACTCTGTGAAGTTGTCAGGAGCCAGCGGTGAGCCACTACCTACTTTCTCAGGAATGGCCTCTCTTCAGAGCTTTCCTGGCATTTGGCCATCCTCACATCAGTAGGTAATAAGAAAAACAGATTCTGTCCTTGGTAAATCCAAACAAGGGAGACCACTGGGTTGGGAGTGGGACTGCCTTTGTGTGCCTGGCTTCCTAAATCCCAAGTTCAGAGAGTTCCATTACCAAGGAAGTGAGGTAGGTCACTTCCTTCAGGAACTGAATGAGGTCACTGCCTTTTCAATGACTTTGTCCTAAGAGTTGCTTCAAAGGGTATCATTAGATGGAGGCTGCCTCTACTTCCTGTGACACTTTCACAAGTTAGAATGGTATATCAACATTAGGAACCCAGGAACAGCTCTCCACAAATGTCTGGTTTGGTCCATCTTCTCTACAATAAGAAGAGAGAGGCTGATTCAGACACAACCCTTGATCCTGACAGGGTTGTTTGCTATTGAAGATGACTTTTGCTCTTTCAGGTCCTTCATAGCTGCCTACATCTTCTCCAGATATAATTTCTGAACGGATCTTTGAGGTTCTCAGCAGGTGGAAGATCCCCTACTTTCCTGTATTATAAGACCAACTCTGTCCCTGTGCTTCAGTAAAGTTAGATTGAGGGAACAGTGTAGGGTTAGAGTTAATAACATGATAGATTTGGGTTAGGAATCATTCTGCTGGATGAATAATGGTATTGGGAACCTGCGATATTTATAAGAATATAGAGGTGAAATATATGTATGAAAACAGAAATCTATTTAAGATTTGAAGCCCAGAAGGGCATTGGGCCATTGATTGTGATACTTAGCATTGAATTATGTTCCTCATAGATGTCTCAGATAAATCGATATACAATGGCATAGGACCTTGTACCTTGGTTGATTGAATGTAGAAGATAACATCCAGTCAAAAACGATAGTCTACAGGATTAGGATGATAGTCGGTAGGATTAGGAAGAAGAGTGAGTTTAGGATTTGGACCAAAAGTTCTTTAGCAATAGGGTTTCGGGTAGAGAATGAAGGTAAATGTCAACACATGTGAAGAGTCAGTCGAATTATGACCTGGGAAAAATATATAGGAAAGCAGATATCAATAGCGACATTACGAAATCAGGCAAAGTATAAAGTGAGTGATAGGATTATTCATTTTCAACCGGGTTGAGTTTCAATATATAATCTTAGGAAGAAACAAATATGTAGTCACCAATAGCATTGACATTTGAGAGCATTAGGCAACCTGGAAATGGATGTTTTTATCAATCCATATTCACTTTCCATTTAGGCTTTGGTACAATCATAAGTGTGACCTTTGCACATTTTGTCCAGAATATTACTGTGATAAAATATATATGTAGATCAGGTGACATGAGTATTTCTTCCAACACTTCTGGGAGCAATATTTTGAAGATGAATAAATTAGTGGGAGTACAAATAGGTGGACCATGTGTATATGAATATAGAGATAATGCATGAATAGAACATACTGTGAATAAATAATATAACTGGTTCCAACTTTAAATAACGGTTTGAATTGATATCTGAAAATAAACAGGAAATCTTATATTGATATACAAACATTCATTCCAACCAGATATTCATCTAATGGTAATATTTGAGTTATGGTTTATCATGAAGAGTGTGTGTGTTTTGCTTCAATACCGATTATGGAAATCAAAATAAGGTGTTTGAAACAAAATCTCATGAAAAGACCAGTCAAGAATCATGAAGGAATACATGTGTTCTGAATCAGGAAGTGATTGAAAGTGAAACAAATGCCTATAAATTTGTGAACTTGTGGATGAAATATATATCCTCTCATGTGCAATCCTGAAGAAATAGTAATGCACCAGTGTTGAATAAAAATGAACGTCAAAAGACACATCATGTCCCATAGGAATCTACTTGCATTGATGTTTATCTGGGTCAGGTACTGTAGCATTATTAGGATTTGTATGCACCATTCACTGAAGTTAGTTTTCAGTACTAGGAAGATAATATAAATTTCAGGTGGATGAATATTTCTGAGAATAATCTAGTGAAAAGTTGATTATAAATCCACATAAATGAATATGAATGAATTTAGGGAGTGTATATAAGACACATATATAAAATATTTTGAGAAATCTGGAGAATATATATATATATATATATATATATATATATATATATATATATATATATATATACAAAACACAAACACAGGCATTGAAAAGTAGCAATATATGTGCCAAACGAAATTCATCATGAAATATATATCGTCCACAGATGCAAAAATATTTATTTTAGTCAACATGGATATGAATAATACTGTATTACTAGGAAGTTAAAACATTGGTTGAATTTTCAGTTCCAACAGCGCTTAGGAGGAGTTTTCTCTTCTCACAATTTGTATCTGCCATGTCAGCCATCTCACAATAGTATACGTGTGATGCCAGGTAGGATTCTATATGTGCATATAAAAATACATGTGCTGAATAGGCTACAGAGAAAGGGAGACAGGAATTCACATATTTGTTAACTTTAAAAACACATGGAGATCTATTTCAATTAAAAATTAAGTACATTTATAACACCTACCCTTTATCATGCAAAAGGCAAGTTCAACTATACACCATGCCCCCTCTGAACTGCTTGTATTTCTATTCAGCTTGGTTTATTTTTCTCCATCATATTAGGATTAGTAGTCAGAATCTAGTATGTTTTGGGTTAGTATCAGGAATTCAGTATTTCTAATGAAAAATAAAAAAAATGTATCCAATGTTTATGGAAATATGTTCCACACAAAAATCTTCCCACTCTCATTCAGAGCCATGCATTGACATTACCTTCACCCCAAGAAAGACACAATTAGAGGAGAAGAGATAGAAAATCTGTGAATACATATCTGGAATGGAATATGCTCAGGAGTTCAAAACCTTGGAGTTGGTAGATGAGTTTCCAAAAGTAAGGGACAGTGTAAACACTCCACAAACTTGGAGCTCTGCTGGCCTAAAGACTTCTGCAGAAAATGCCTCTGAGGTTGGGCACTTGAAATATACGTTGTTTTCAGGAGCTTTAGTTTCCTTTGTAGTGAGACCATCAAAGCTAGATCTGCATCTACGTGACCTGGAGGACATGGTTTCTTATTTACCAATGAACATGAGGCAGCAGTGTTGAATTCTCTCTTCGTTGGTAAACTGTGGCAGCTGGGGCCTAAGTGTCTCCCCATTTGGACTGTGAAGCCTCTTGGTCATCCTATACTTTTCGTGGTGTTTCTTGTTGTTGCACTAGGAGTTTGGTATTTGCTCCATGAAATAAATGGAGTTGAACTGGGACAAAGTGCTGGAGGGAGTTCTGTCACGTGTTGTGGGTCAGGGTCTGCAGGAGAATGCACTAACCAGGCTTATATCCCACAATGCTTTGCCCCTTGACCATAGCAAACTTATTCTGAACATTGCCCTGAAACCTCTCCATATAACAAGATGCCTTTTCATACAAGCGTCTGCTACCTGCACCATGTCACTCACAAGCAATTTGGTAGGCAATGGCAGATTCACATAGCCACAACACAGATGTTTTATCACACACCTGCACACCACTACTCTAGGGCCACTACTCAGCAGGCTCCAACTTACTGGCATCTCTGTGCTACATAATTTTCACCAAACCCAGTCAATCAAGACACTGTCTGGTATGCTCATGATCAGCAACAGGACATCCAAAGTTTCTCCAGTGCCAACTGGTCATGGGAATTTAAAAAATTTATGATATTTATGTATCCACTTTTCAAGGTTGAAGTTGGAGGCACTGTGGGTTTCAATTCATTCAGGAAACATGAAATGCTGAGTAAGCTCATTTCAATGAAAGATCTGAAGAACTCTCACAGGCAAGGCTTCCCAAAGAGTGGCCAAAAGGTCACAAGAAGCCAGGCCTATTGAGTTCTACAATGTGAGGTGTATGTGTGTTTTGACTCTAAACTATGGCTGCCAAGTCTTTCAGAATAAAATCATGTGATATGCTGGCTGAGATTTCCAGTGCTCTGTGGAAAGCCATCCTGGGCCTATATCTCAGTTTCCAAGGGCGACTCTCATGCGTGGTCTCCTAAAATTGCAACAAAATTCATGGCAGTACTTCTCTGAGGTCAGTTCCAGAACTCAGTCTCTAAGGGGAATCACACCAGAGTTCAAGCCTATGTTGACCCACACATCTCTTCCAACACCCACACAAATGACCACATTTAAAACCAAAACACTCCAACATGACCCTCATCTTATTCCATCTAGACACTCATTTTTATCTCTGGCTGGAGTTTTCCATGAAGGACGCAGGCCAAGACAGTGTCCAAAATAAGCTCCCTTGCCCCTCATTTGCCTAAAGTCAGGGTGCCCTGGACATCCTTCTTGTAATCCAGGAGTGAACAAAAGACCTGCTGTTAATACTGCTCTGCTTCTCCAAATTGAGGACTACTGACTCTGGGGTTTAGGTTTTTTATGTGAATTGGAGTCATGAGAAAACCCAAGCACCTATGGGCTAGCCTCTGCAGGGATTTGAAGAACTAATTTGAAACAAAGGATCCCTATTCTCACTTGATGGAGGTCAGGAGCCTTACAGAGGAAGGCGAAAGACTTCATCCACAATGACTACTCTTTTGCCCATTTTGGTTTTGGATGCACACATGGGATCTTTCTTTAGATATATCAGGTGCTGAGAATCTAAGCCACAGCCTCACACAGCGCCAAGAGGCTGATTCAGACACATCCCTTTCCAATGCAATTAAGCAAAGAGCCACAGGTAAGGCCCATTAATTTCTATTTAAAAAATGTTTTCTTCAGGCTTCACAAAGCTGTGGTCTGAGGCAAAGACTTTGCTGACATACATGGGAAGAGAACAAAAGGTAAGCAAAAGGCCCAAAGCAGGGTTTCTCCACTGAAACTTACTGGTCACACTGATATCTGAGTTTTCTGAGATGCTCGCCATTCCTTCAGCTATCCAGTACATGGCCATGTCACAGAGCTTGGACGTAGTACATATCTTGGACACACAACCATGAGCCTATTCTGGAGAGTGGCCAGTATTCAGGAAGAAAACAGCAACTTAGGAATATAGCAGGTGTTGCCCATTGATAAGGCAAGCTGCATTGCATTCATAAATTGGGCAGGATGAATGCTGGAACGCTTTCTACTAGACAGGACACATCCATTGATGCATTCTCTTTTCTAATGTCTACAACCACGGACACATTGGGATACACAGAAATAGAAACAGTCACCTTGTCAAATCACTTATTAGAAACAGTTCACTCCAAACCACACAAACCACCTTTCCTACCTATTCTCAGAACATGAGACAAAACCACAAACACACACCCACACGCACAAAGGCACCTCTTTTCCCCAAGTAGGTTTCTGACTATCCGGTGTGTCCTCTGACTGGTGGGCCATACAATGTTTTCCCAAAATGGCCTGTCCTTTCTCAGATCTGGTCTCCTTGGTGAACTCCATGAAGTTGTCAGGAGCCAACAGTGAGCCAATACATGCTTTCTCAGGAAAGGCCACTCTTCAGAGCTTTCCTGGCATTTGGCCATGCACACATCAGTAGGTAATAAGAAAGACTGACTCTGTCCTTGGTAAATCCAAAGAAGTGAGAACACAGGGACAGGGACTGGGACTGGATTTGGGTGCCTGGCTTCCTGAATCCCAAGTTCAGAGATTTTCATCACCAAGGATGTGAGGTGAGGTCACTTCCATCAGGAACTGAATGAGGTCACTGCCTTGGCAACCATGTTGTCCTAACAGTTGCTTCCAAGGGTACCATGAAATGGAGGCTACCCCTACTTCCTGTGACACTTTCACAAGTTAGAATGGTATATCAACCATAGGCAACTGGAAACAGCTCTCCACACAGGCCTGGTTTGGTCCTTCTTCTCTACATTAAGAAGAGAGTGGCTGATTCAGACACATCCCTTCATCCTGACCAGGTTGTTTGCAATGGAAGATGACTTTTGCTCTCTCAGTTCCTTCATAGTTACCCAGTTAGCCACTACTTCTTCAGGGATCATTTTTGCATGGACCTTTGAGTTTCTCGGCAGTTAGAACATCCCCTACATTCCTGTTTTGTAAGACCAACTCTGTCTCTGCTCTTCTCTAAATTTAGATTGTGGGAACAGTGTATGGTTACGGTTAATAACAGGTTTGATTTGGATTAGGAATCATTCTGCTGGATGTATAATGGTATTGGGAACCTGCAATATTTACAAGAATATATAGGTAAAATATAAGTATGAAAACAGAAATCGAGGTAAGATTTGAAGCCCAGAAGGGCATTGGGCCCTTGATTGTGATACTTAGCTTTGTTTTATTTTCTGCACTGATGTCTCAGATAAATCGATATACAATTGGATGATTGATTGTCAAAAAGAACTTTCAGTTAAAAAGGGATAGTCGGTAGGATTAGAAAGATAGTCGGTAGGTTTAGAAAGGAGAGTGAGTATAGTATTTGGACCAAAAGTTATTTAGCTATAGGGTTTTTTGTATAGAGTGAATGTAAATGTCCACACATGTGAAGAGTCAGTCACAATGATGAACTGTTGAAAATATGTAGGAAATATATCAGATATCAATAGAGACATTAGGAAATCTGGTAAAGTATATTCAGTAGTGAGTGTTTAACAAAATAGGTACTTGTCACTCCCTGTTATCCTGTATGCTTAATAAAACACTGTTGAAATCTTGAGAACTGTTTCCTAATCTTGTTTCCCGAATGTGCTGACCCCAACTGCCAAACTGCAGAATGTACTCCCTCGCTCGTTTGCACGCAAACATCTCACTCACCCGGACCCATCAATAAACTTCCCTCCCTGCCCTCTCCAATTAAAATATATAAGCTCTGCTTAAGCTGTTCTCAGGGCTCTCTGCTCTATTCAAGTGAGCTCTGAGCCCCAGCATGCTGGACCCCCAATAAACCCTTTGCTTTTGCATGAGACAGTCTCTTGGTGGTCTCTTCCCGTGACGCTCACCCGACCTTTACATATGGATGTTCCACCGAGATCCGGCAGCGGCGGACGAGAGACCCCAACAGGCTTCTCTTGGGGTATGTAAGGTGCCTCTTTCTGGTTTCAGGTTTCAGGTTATGGCTTGGCAAAATGGCTGTCAATGAAGACTGTGAGCTCTCTCCGATGGTGGCTGACAGACATGTCACAGAGCCACAGGCCACGTACCTGGGGGACGCCGCTGAGGATTCTGGAATCGAGGAACAATAGTCTCTTCGAATCAGTGATATTTAGTTTCAGATTCGGTATTGCCAGCCCATCGGGTTTTGCCGGCTACTCAGTCCTGGTCTCAGTGTTGGACGTCCATTGCGTGTCTTTATTTTCTTGTCTTGTCTGTGTCGTGTGTCGTTGCTTTTACTGTTTGTGTATCTTTCATTATGGGACAGAGCACTTCAATGCCTCTGTCCCTGACCCTTGATCACTGGACCAAAGTACACTTAAGGGCTCAGAGTCTTTCTTTTTCAGTAAAACCCTGGACCTAGCAGACTCTCTGTGACTCAGAATGGCCCACCTTTAGATTCGGATGGCCCCTAGAAGGATCTTTCTACTTCCCACTAATTTAAAAAGTAAGAGATATTGTCTTTCAGCCAGGGAAACATAGCCATCCAGATCAACAGCCATATATCTTTACTTGGAAGGACCTCTGCAAATCTCCTCCTCCATGAGTGAGGCCTTTCCTTGCCCCTGCCCCTGCTCCTACTCCTTCCCCCATGATCTCTCAAACCCTCTGCTCCTCCTCCTCCTCCACCCTGTGTTCTCCCTGAGTCAAAGATTTGACTCTACTGGACTCTCCTCCCCCTCCTTATCTCCTGCCCACATCCCCCAACTCCCAACACCCTCTAAGTGATTCCTCTGCTGCTGACTCAGCCTCTCCACCATTGGAGGAAGCTAAGCCAGCCCAGCGCCCGCCAGATAACTCCCCCGCTGCACACACAGCCCCTCCTCCGCTGGAGGAAACTGGTCCAGCTAAAGGAACTTGCCGGCGGTGAATATTTGAAAATGCTGGAACTCTTGTGATGCTCCCCCTCTATCCCTACGGGCCAGTGACTGTCGACGTCCTTGGGGGAAAAATGCAAGACTATCAATATTGGCCTTTCTCCTCTTCAGACCTATATAACTGGAAAAATAACAATCTCCCTTTTACCGAGGACCCCACCCTGCTATCAGCTGTGGTTGAGTCATTGATGTTTTCACACCAGCCTAATTGGGATGACTGCCAACAACACCTAGGGACTCTCTTCATGACAGAGGAACAAAAGAGAATCCTCCTGGAAGCTAGAAAAAAATATTCTCGGACCAGATGGGTGACCGACACAACTTCCCAAAATATTCAACACGGCTTTCCCTTGAACCAACCCAACTGGGCCCCCAACACCTTTGAAGGTAGGGAGCATTTGTCCACTTATCACCGGGTTCTAATTGCGGGTATTTTAGTGGCCGCTAGGTGACCAACAAATTTGGCCAAGGTAAGAGAGATTATTCAAGGGCCTGATGATTCCCCCTCTATGTGTCTAGAGAGAATTATGGAGGCATATAGGAGATATACTCCTTTCAATCCTCAGGCAGAGGATCAAAATGCATACGCATGATGGCCTTTATTGGGCAAGCTGCCCTGGATATTAAAAGAAAGTTACAATGCTTAGATGGATTACAAGATATGACTTTGAGAGATTTAGTCTGAGAAGCCAAGAAGGTATACTATAAGGTAGAAACTGAGGAAGAGTAGGGAGCAAAGGGAGGATAAAAGAAAAAGACAGACTAAGGCATTGACTAAGGTCTTGGTCTCAAAAACAAATAGGCCAGAAATAAGAAACATGGAGACAGGAAGGAATACCTGGGCCCACACTACAGGTCACCCCTGGCCTCAGATCCATGTGCCTACTGTAAAGAAAATGGACTCTGGGTCAATGAGGGCCCTAGAAAGAGACAGCCATGCCAGCCAGCCATTCTGACTCTGGAGGATGACTAAGAACGTCGGGGTTCAGATCTCCTCACAGAGGTCAGGGTAACTTTTGAAGTAGAGGGTACCCCAGTAAACTATGAAGTAGATACAGGGGCAATATACTCAGCCCTTAAGGCCCCATTGGGCTCTCTTTCAAATAAAAGGTCTCTAATTCAAGGGGCTAATTACAGTAAATATCGAGCTTGGACAACTAAGAGGACCATGGACCAGGGGGAAAAAATATCCATCACTCCTTTTTAGTAATCCAAGAATGCCCTGCCCCATTGATGGGCAGAGATCTGCTCACCAAGCTCCGGGCCAAAATAACTTTTAACCCTGAAGGCCCCCAATTGGAATTTCTAAATCCTTCAGTAAAAACTCCTATAATCACGGCTCTAAATATGACAGTAGAAAATGTACATCAACTCACTCACCTTGGTTCAAAGAAATTGCATTCATTCCTGAAGGATCAAGAACAGAGTTTTCCACTAACCGACTCACAGCGAAAGAAAATAACTAAACGGGTTACAAAAGCCTTTCGGGTCCATCAATTGGTTAATGCTTACCCTTCCAAGCTTCCTGCAGGAAAGCACCTACGAGGAGCCAGACCAGGACAATTCTGGGAAGTGGACTTAACTAAAATTAAGCCAGCAAGGGATGGACTGAAATATCTCCTAGTCTTTGTAGATACATTTTCAGGATGGATTGAAGCCCTCCCCAGGAAAAAAAAAAGAAAAAAGAAAAAAAAGAAACAACACAAATGGTGGTCAAATGATCCTGGAAGATATTTTTTCAAGAAACGGCCTCCCTAAAGTAATAGGGTCTGATAATGCACCGGCGTTTGTGGCTCAGGTAAGTCAGGGGTTTGCCAGGACCCTGGGGATTAATTGCAAGTTACATTGTGCTTATAGACCACCGAGTTCAGGACAGGTAGAAAGAATGAATAGAACCATTAAAGAGACCATAACAAAATTAAGCTTAGAGACCGGCATAAAAGATTGGACTATGCTCCTGCCTTATGCACTGTTTAATGCAAGAAATACTCCCTCTGTTTCTTTGTGTAACCTCACCCCCTATGAAATTCTCTATGGTGCCTCTCCTCCAGGACGGGACCTAACCCCAACTCTAAGACCTAACGATCCCTTCCACACCCCCTTGCTTGAAAGACTTAAAGTTCTTAAAAGAACTCAGGGATACCTGCGAAAACAGATGGCCACTGCCTACCAAACTGGGGAAGAGGGAACTGCACATCGATATCAAGTAAGAGACTTCGTCTAGGTAACATGACATCAGGTGTCATCCCTGGAACCCCGCTGGAAAGAACCATAGCAGGTGCTACTTATAACACCTACAGCAGTAAAGGTAGACAGAATCTCTTCCTGTATCCATATCTCTCATCTCAAGCCTGCGGCCTGTCCAGACACTGACTGAAAACTGGAAAAGACTGGTAACACTTTCAAATTGTGTATTTGCCATGTGGATAAGGCTATAGACTCTCCCCTTCACCACCAGTAGTACTAACCCTCATCAGCCCGTTCAGCAGCGATGGCTGATCACAATCCTACTGGAAAAGAAGTATGGTCTATCTTGCATACAGCCCATTTAGGGACCTGGTGGCCATCTCTCCCCCCAGATATTTGTCAGCTGGGTATAGGTCTTTCCTATTGGGATATCCCTGATGAAGAGGATCCCACTAAAATTCCATTAAATCCCTTCTACACAATAGATAATGGAAACAATCATTATGGATGTAGCGACACGTGAGCCAGATGCAGGTTGGCTTGCCTAGATTACTGTTTGCCCGGCGGTCTATCAAAGACACAAAACTCACGGCTGTGTTGGGGGATAGCCGACTTCTTCTGTAAGTCATGGGGATGTGAGCATACAGGAAGTGCCTGATGGAACCCAAACTCCTAATCAATTTCTGTACAAAGCATTGGCCATATTACCAATTAGATAACCAAAACCGATGGCCCACAGAGGGGTCTCTTGATCCTCAAATCTGCATGACCTTTTTAACTTCTGCAAATGATCAAAAAGGTGAAAGGTGATTCCCCTATGTGGAGGCCTTTTCCCTCCTTTGCTCACATCCTGAACTATGCTTCTCCAATAGATCCTCACACACAGCCTTCTGCTCCAGACCTGCAGCGGTCACTCCCACCTCAGCAACATGATTTCTCCCCTCCAATTTCTAGATCAAAAACCCAAACCTCCGCCAATTCTCAGACCATTACTCTCTTGCTGAGGTAGCAGGTACATAGGTACCCCTCCACCCACTCACTAATCTCTTCTCCTGTCAGAGCCCACACCGGGTCCCAGCAGGTCCTCTTACCAGTTAACCCAAAGCTCAAATCAGCTGAGGAGAGTCCTTAGACCCCTATCCAAAATGAAATGAAAATGGCCTTTAAAATTTCTTTGTCATCACTGAAAACAGGTTACTAAGAATTTAAAGTCCCTCACAGTTTTTTAGGGATACTAACTCCCGTGTTCCCCTTTGCTCTACCTGTTCTACTGCTCAACTTTTTGTTTCTAGGAAAATCCCAGACTCCTTTCCCATTATTCTTTTACATCTCTCCTACCTCATTCAGATCAATGGAGCTGCTCACAGCCACACCTTCCCCGTCTTCCCCCTCTGTACCAGGCCCTCAGAAAAGTCTTAACTGACCTTCTCCAGAAGTCTTCACCATGGCTGACTTTAGGGCTTTCAGCAAAAGAGTCCCTATAAAAGAGTTCAGAGTAGATAAACTTCCTCTTTTAGTGTTGCCCTCTTCTACTTGGCCACTGGCTAAAACAATCAGCACTCCTACGCTAGACACCTCATTACTAGTTTTTCACAAAATATGTGAACAAGGCCTCTGGCCTTGAGCTGGGGCTTCACAGAGATGGCTAGATTTTTATGATAAAGATGTTACCAACTGGGCTCCATGGTAACAGCTGGCAGGGGGAAAATATAAAGGGAAGAAAAAGCTCTCCCTCACCCAGGTGTCCTTGAAAAGTTAACTTGCCCAGAACAGAGGAAAAAGCAGGAAAAAAACTGCCTTTTGTGAACTTCTGCAGACTGTGAACTTCTGAGCCCCTTCCCTTACATGTTGGGTACAAAATTCTGAAACTACCGAAACTTGGGTTTCAGGGGATTAGTTGATTACAACAGAAGTAATGCCCTCTGAAACCGTTTGCAACAAACAGGACTGTCTCCCTGTCTTTGGTACTATCTTAGGTGCCTTGCCTTGTCCGTGCCTAAAACAGTATAATTCTATATACTTAAACATTGTTTATGTTTTCATCAAATGGTCAACAGCTGGGATTAATTGTGTAATGGTGCAGATGTTTCCCAGAGTGCTTTATTATGACGCAGGCTCATTTGAAGATCAAATAGGTGGCCATAAAACCCGGTTCCACTGGGAACATATATCCCTCACTTTAGCCATCCTATTAGGAATAGGAGTTGCTGCAGGGGTGGGCACAAGAACTACTGCCTTGGTCCATGAGACACATCAAATGACCCAATAAGAAGCAACAATACACCAAAACTTAAAGATATTAGAAACCTCTATCACAGCTTTTCAGGAATTTTTAACCTCTCTCTCTGAAGTTGTTTTACAGAACAGTCGAGTGTTGATCCTCCTCTTCATGAGAGAAGGGGTCCTTTGTTCTGCATCGATGGAAGAATGTTGTGTTTATGCTGACCATAGTGGAGTTGTTAAAAAATCTATGAGTAAATTAAAAAATGCCTTGAAGAGTGTCAACGAGAGAGGGAGGCCCATAAAGGGTGGTTTGAGTCTTGGTTCACACAGTCCCCTCGTTAACTATGAATTTATCAACCCTGGCCAGTCCAATAATAATCCTCATATTATTGCTAACTATAAAATCCTGTTTGCTAAACCGTGTAATTTCTTTTCTCCAAGCTCAAATTGGACAAGTTGAACTTATGGTAATACCCCACTAGCAGACATAGAATGTGACACCCGGCAATGATCACTTTTATGATTAAAAGTAGCCAGAAGAAGAATTGGGGGATGAAAGGTTAATAAAATAGGCACTTGTTACTTCCTTTTTTTCTGTACGCTTAACAAAACACTGTTGAATTCTTGAGAAATGTTTGCTAATCTTGTTCCCATAATGTGCTGTCCCCAACTGACAAACTGCAGAATGTACTCCCTCACCCGGTTGCACGCAAACTCCGCACTTGCCCTGACCCATCAATAAACTTCCCTCCGTGCCATCACAAAGGAAAGTATATAAGCTCTGCTTAAGCTTTTCTCAGGGCTCTCTACTCTATTCAAGTGAGCTCTGAGTACCAGCATGCTGGACCCCCAATAAACCCTTTGCTGTTTCATGAGATAGTCTCTTGGTGGACTCTTCCTCCAACGCTCGACTGACCTTTACTTGGATGATTGAATGTTGAAGAGAACATCCATTCAAAAAGGGATAGTCGGTAGGATTAGAAATATAGCTGGTAGGATTAGGACGAAGAGTGAGTATAGGATGAACTGGAGAAAATACGTAGGAAAGCAGAAAAAGTTGGCTATGATCTACATACTGTGGGGTCGGGCTCCAAATTCCTCAATAGGACACCCATAGCACAACAGTTAATAACTAGAATCAATAAATGGGACTTACTCAAACTAAAAAGTTTTTTCTCAGCAAAAGAAACAATAAGAGAGGTAAATAGGGAGCCTACGTCCTGGGAACAAATCTTTACTCCTCACACTTCAGACAGAGCCCTAATATCCAGAATATACAAAGAACTAAAAAAATTAGACAATGAGATAACGAATAACCCAATCAACAAATGGGCCAAGGACCTGAACAGAAATTTCTCAGAGGAGGACATACAATCAATCAACAAGTATATGAAAAAATGCTCACCATCTCTAGCAGTCAGAGAAATGCAAATCAAAACCACCCTAAGATACCATCTCACTCCAGTAAGATTGGCAGCCATTAGGAAGTCAAACAGCAACAAGTGCTGGCGAGGATGTGGGGAAAAGGGTACTCTTGTACATTGCTGGTGGGACTGCAAATTGGTGCGGCCAATTTGGAAAGCAGTATGGAGATTTCTTGGAAAGCTCGGAATGGAACCACCATTTGATCCAGCTATTCCACTACTCGGTCTATTCCCTAAAGACCTAAAAAGAGCACACTATAGGGACACTGCTACATCCATGTTCATAGCAGCACAATTCACAATAGCAAGACTGTGGAACCAACCTAGATGCCCTTCAATAGACGAATGGATAAAAAAAATGTGGCATTTATACACAATGGAGTATTACTCTGCATTAAGAAATGACAAAATCATAGAATTTGGAGGAAAATGGATGGCATTAGAGCAGATTATGCTAAGTGAAGCTAGCAAATCCCTTAAAAACAAATGCCAAATGTCTTCTTTGATATAAGGAGAGTAACTAAGAACAGAGTAGGGAAGAAGAGCATGAGAAGATTAACATTAAACAGGGATGAGAGGTGGGAGGGAAAGGGAGAGAGAAGGGAAATTGCATGTAAATGGAAGGAGACCCTCAGGGGTATACAAAATTACATACAAGAGGAAGTGAGGGGAAAGGAGGGAAATATAAGGGGGAGAAATGAATTACAGTAGAGGGGGTAGAGAGAGAAGAGGGGAGGGGAGGGGGGAGGGGGGATAGTAGAGGAAAGGAAAGGCAGCAGAATACAACAGACTCCAGAATGGCAATATGTAAATCAATGGTTGTGCAACTGAAGTGATTCTGCAATCTGTATATGGGGTAAAAATGGGAGTTCATATCCCACTTGAATCAAAGTGTGAAATATGATATATCAAGAACTATGTAATGTTTTGAACAACCTACAATAAAAATTAATTAAAAAAAAGAGAGACATTATGAAATCAGGCAACGTATAAAGTGAGTGATAGGATTAGACATTATCAACAGTGTTGAGTTTCAATATATAAACTTAGGAAGAAACAAATATGTACTAACCAATATCATTGACATTTGAGAGCAATAGGCAACCTGGACATGAATGTTTTTAGTAATCCAGGATTGCTTTCCATTTAGGCTTTGGTACAATCATAAGTGTGACCTTTGAATTTTGTGATCTGAATATTACTGGGATAAAATGTATATGTAGATCAGGTGACATGAGTATTTCTTCTAACATTTTGGGAGCAATATTTTGATGACGTATAAATTAGTATTGGGGGTACAAAAGTTGTACCCTGTGTCTATGAATATAGAAGTAATGCATGAATTGACAATACTGTGAATAAATAATATAACTGTTTCAACTTTAAATAATGGATTGAATTGATATCTGAAAATATATAAGAAATCTTATATTGATAACAATCATTCATTCCATCGAGTTATACATCAAATGGTAATATTAGGGTTATGTTTTATCATGAAGGGTGTGTGAGTTTTGCTTCAAAAGTGAGTATGGAAATGGAAAATAATGTATTTGGAATGAAGTCTCATGAAAAGACGAGTCAAGAAACATAGAGGAATACATGTGTTCTGAAGCAGGAAGTGATTGTAAGTATAACAAAAGCCTATAAATTTACTAACTTGTGGATGAAATATATATCCTATGATGTGCAAAAACCGAAGAAATAGTATGTAACAGTGTTTAATTAAAATGAACGTCAAAATACACATCATGTCCCATTGGAATCTACTTGCATTGATGTTAAACTGGGTCAGTTACTGTAGAAACAATAGGATTTGTAAGGACCATTTAATAAAGTTAGTTTTCAGTACTAGGAAACAAAAATATATTCCAGGTGGATGAATATATCTGAGCATAAACTTGTGAAAATTTGATTATAAATCCACATTAATTAACATGAATGAATTTAGGGAGTGTATATATGACACAAATATTACATATTTTGAAAAGTCAGGAGAGTGTATATATATATATATATATATATACAAAAAACGCACACAGACACATTAAAAAGTAGCAATATATATGCCAAACAAAATTCATCATGAAATATACATAATCCACAGGTTCAAATATATTCATTTTACTGAACATGGATTTATGTATAATGTTGTTCAACTAGGAAGCTCATAGGTTGAATTTTCAGTTCCAAAAGCATTTAGGAGGAGTGATCTCTTCTCAGAATTTCTTTCTGCCAAGTCAGCCACTTCACAAAAATGTATGAGTGATACTAAGTAGGATTCTATTTGTGCATATAAAAATACATGTGCTGAATAGGCTCCAGAGAAATGGAGACAGGAATTCACACATAAGTGAACTTTAAAATCAATGGAGAACTATTTCAATTAAAAATTCACTAGATTTGTATCACCTACGAAAAATCATGCAAAAAGGCAGTCCAACTATACATGATGCCTCCCCTGAACTGCTTGTATTTCTCTAGTGTTTGGGATATTTGCCTCCATCATATTAGGATTAGTATTCAGAGTCTAGAAGGGTGTGGGTTAGTGTCAGGGATTCAGTATTTCGTATGAAAAATAGGAAAATGAATGCAATGTGTATGCAAATATGTGCTACACAAAATCTTCCCACTCTCATCCAGAACAATGCCTAGACATCACCTTCGCCCCAAGTAAGACACAATTAGAGGAGAAGAGTTAGAAAATCTTTGAATACATATCTGCAATGGAAAATTATCAGGAGTTCACAACCTTGGATATGGTAGAGGAATTTCCAAAAGTAAGAGACAGGGTAAACCACTCCACAAACATGGACCTTTGCCTGCCTAAAGACTTCTTGATAAACTGCCTCTAAGGATGGGCACTTGAAATATATGTTGTTGTCAGGAGCTTTAGCTTCCTTTCTAGTGAGACCATCAAAGCTAGGTCTGATTCTCTGTGACCTGGAGGATATGCTTTCTTATTTTCCAATGAACATGAGGCAGTAGTGCTGAATTCTCTCTTTGTAGGCAAATTGTTGCCACGGGGGCTAAGTGTATCCACATGTTGACTGTGAGTCCATTTGGTCATCCTCCACATTTCGTGGTGTTTCTTGGTGCTGCACTGAGAATTTGGTATTTGCTCCACGGAATACAAGGAGCTCAACTGGGACTCAGAGCTGGAGGGAGTTCTGTCAGGTATGGTGGGTCAGGATCTGCAGGAGAATGCACCAATCAGGCTTCTATCCCACATAGTTTGCCCCCTTGACCATAATAACCTGATTGTGAACATTTCGGTTAAACCTCTCCTTATAAAAAGATGCCTTTACATATAAGAGTCTGCAGGATGCACCATGTCAGCCACAAGCCATTTGGAAGTCAAAGGCAGATCCACAAGGCCCCAGGACAGAAATTTTATCACAAAACTGCACACCACTGCTCTTGGTCAACTACTCAGTAGGCTCCAACTTACTGGCATCTCTGTTCTACACCATTTTCATGAAACCCAGTCAATCAAGGCATTGTCTGGTACACTCAGGATCAGCAACAGTACATCCAAAGGTTCTCCTGTACCACCTGGTCAAGGGAATTTCAAAAATGTCATGGTATTTATCTAGCCATTTTTCAAGGATGATATTGGAGGCACTGTGAGTTCCAATTATTTTAGGAACCATTCAATGGTGAGGAAGCTCATTTCAATGAATGCTCTGGAGAACTCTCACAGGCAAGTCATCCAAAAAAGTGGCAAAATGGTCACATGAATCCAGGCCCATTGAGGTCTACAAAGTGAGGTCCATGTTTGTTTTGACTCTCAACTATGTCTGCCAAGACTTTCAGAAAAAAATCATGTGATATCCTGGCTGAGATTCCCAGTGCTGTGTGGAAAGCCACCCTGAGCCTAGATCTCAGTTTCCAATGGCGACTCTCATGCGTGGCCTCCTAAAATCCCAACGCAATTCATGGCAATACTTGTATGAGTTCAGTTCCAGAACTCAGTCTCTTAGGGGAAACACACCAGAGTTCCAGCTGAGGTGGACCAAGTAATCTCTTCCAACCACAATTAAAACCAAAACACTCCCACATGGCCCACATCTTCTTCCATTGAGACACTCATCAAAACCTCTGGCTGAAGGTTTACATGATGGGTGCAGCCCAAGACAGTGTCCAAAATATGCTCCCTTGCCCCTCTTTTGCCTAACGTAAGGGTGGACTGGACCCCTTTCCTCTGAACCTGGAGTGATCAAATAAGCCTGCCGTTAATACTGCTCTGATTCTCCAATTTGAGGCCTACTGACTGTCAGGTATAGATTCTTTATGTGATTTGGAGTAATGAGGAAACACAAGCACCTATTGTCTACCCTCTGCAGGCCTTTGAAGAAGTCATTTTAACAAAAGGATCCCTATTCTCACTTGATGGAGGTCAGGAACCTAACAGAGAAAGGCAAGAGACTTCTTCCAGAATGACTGATATTTTTACATTTCGGTTTTCGATACACACATGGGAACGTACTTTAGATCCATCAGGTGCTGAGAATCTAACTCATAGCCTGACACAGGGACAAGAGGCTTATTCAGACACATCCCTTTCCAAAGCAATTAACCAAAGAGCTACAGGTGATGCTCATTAATTTCCATTTGAAAACTGTTTTCTTCAGGCTTCAAAAAGGGGTGGCCTGAGACAAGAAACTTTCTTACACTCAGGGCAACAGAACAATAGGTAAGCAAAAGGCCCAAAGCAGGGTTTCTCCACTGAGACTTTCCTGGTCACATTGATATCTGCATTTTCTGCGATGCTCGCCACTCCATTCTGCTATCCAGTACATGGCCATGTCACAGAGCTTGGAGGTGGCACATATCTTGGACACAAAAACATGAGCCTATTCTGGATAGTGGCCAGAATTCGGGAAGAAAACAGGAACATAGGAGGATAGTAGGGGTTGCTCATCCATACGTCAAGCTACAATCCACTCATAAATTGGGTAGGATGAATGCTGGGAAGCTTTCTACTAGACAGGACGTATTCATTGATGCATTCTCTTTTCTCATGTCTACAAACACGGACACAGTGGGATACACAGACACTAGCCTTGTCAAACGGCTTTCTAGAAGTACTCCACTCCATACCAAACAAACTGCCTTTCCTACCTATTCTGAGAACATGAATAAAAACCACAAACTTACACCAACAACCACAAAGGCACTTCCTACACCCAATAAGTCTTTGACTATCCAGAGTGTCCTCGGACTGCTCGACCATAGTATGTTACCCTGAATTGGCCTGTCCTGTCTCAGATCTGGTCTCCTCAGTCAACTCTGTGAAGTTGTCAGGAACCAACTGTGAGCGACTACCTGCTTTCTTAGGAAAGGTCCCTCTACAGAGCTCTCCTGACATTTGTCCATCTTCACATCAGTAGATACCAAAAAAGACTGTCTGTCCTTGGTAAATCGAAACAAGTTATCCCACTGGGACAGCGACTGGGACTATCTCTGGGTGCCTGGCTTCCTGGATTCCAAGTTCAGAGAGTTCCATCACCAAGTAAGTGAGGTGAAGTCACTTTCTTCAAAAATGAATGAGGTCACTGCCCTGGCAACCACTTTGTTCTAACAGTTGCTTCAAATGGTCCCATGAGATGGAGGGTGCTCCTACTTCCTGTGACACTTTCACAAGTCAGAATGGTATATCAACCATAGTCAATGGGGAACTTCTCTCCACACAGGCCTGCTTTGGTCCATCTTCTCTACATTAAGAAGAGAGAGGCTGATTCAGACACATCCTTTCATCCTCTCCAGGTTGTTTGCCATGTAAAATAAGTTTTGCTCTCTCAGGTCCTTCATAGCTGCCTACAACTTTTCCAAGGATCATATCTGCATGGAACTCTGAGGTTCTCAGGAGGTGGAAGATCACCTACATTCCTCTATTGTAAGACCAACTCTGTCCATGCTCTTCTGTAGTTAGATTGAGGGAAGAGTGTATGCTTAGGATTAACAACAGGTTCGATTTGGGTTAGAAATAATTTCGGGGATGAATAATGGTATTTGGAACCTGCAATATTTAAAAGAATATACAGGTGAAATGTAAGTATGAAAACCGAAATGTATGTAAGATTTGAAGCCCGGATGGCTATTGAGCCCTTGATTGGGATACTTAGCTTTGAATTATGTTCTGCACAGATGTCTCTGATAAATCGATATACAATGGCATAGGACCTTGTGCCTTGGATGACTGAATGTGGAAGACAACATCCAGTCAAAAAGTGAGAGTCGGTAGGATTAGGAAGATAGTCGGAAGGTTTAGAAAGAAGAGTGAATATAGGATCTGGACCAAAAGTTCTTCAGCAATAGGGTTTCGGGTAGAGAGTGAATGTAAATATCAGCACATGTGAAGAGTCAGTCACATTGATGAACTGGGGAAAATATGTAGGAAAGCAGATATCAATAGAGACATTAGGAAATCAGACAAATTATAAAGTGAGTAATAGGATTAAACATTTTCACAGGGTTGAGGTTGAATATATAATCTAAGGAAGAAACAAACATGTAGTCACCAATAGGATTGACATTTGAGAGCATTAAGTAACCTGGACATGGATGTTTTTAGTAATTCATGCTCACTTTCCATTTAGGCTTTGTTACAATCATCAGTGTGATCTTTGCATTTTGTGTCCAGAATATCACTGTGATAAAATGTATATGTAGATCAGGTGACATGAGTATTTCTTCCACCATTTCTGGGAGCAATATTTTGAACATGTATCAATTAGTATTGGGAGTACAAATAGGTGTACTTTGTGTACTTCTAATGGTAACATTAGGGTTACGGTTTATTATGAAGTGTGTTTGAGTTTTGCTTCAAAAATGATTAAAGAATCGAAAATAATATGTTTAGAAAGAAGTCTAGTGAAAAGACCACTAAATAATCATAAAGGAATACATGTTTTCTGAAAGAGGAAGTGATTGAAAGTGAACCAAATGCCTATAAATTTGTGAACTTGTGGATGAAAGGATATATCCTATGATGTCCATAAACTGAAGAAAAAGTAATGTACCAGTGTTGAATAAAAACAAACTTCAAAATACATATCATGTCCCATAGGAATCTAACTGCATTGATGTTAATCCTGGTCAGTTACTATAGAAATATTAGGATATATAAGGACCATTCACTGAAGTTAGTTTTCAGTACTAGGAAACAAATATGTATTTCAGGTGGTTGAATATTTCTGAGAATAATCTTGTGAAATGTGAAATGTTGATTATAAATCCACATACACGAACTAGAATGAATTTACGGAGTGTATAATAAGACACATATATTTCATATTTTGGAAAATCTGGAGATATATATATATATACACACACACACACACACACACACACACATTAAAATGTAGCAATATATATGCCAATCGAAATTTATCATGAAATATATATCATCCACATACCTAAAAATATTAATTTTACTGAACATGGATTTATGTTTAATGTTGTTCACTAGGAAGCTCACCCATAGGTTGAATTTTCAGTTCCATCAGTATTTAGGGGCAGTGATGTATTCTCATAATTTGTAAATTCCAAAGTCAGTTTGCTCACAAGAATGTACGTGTGATACCAGGTAGAAGTCTATATATGCATAAAAATATACATGTTCTGAATAGGCTACACAGAAAAGGAGACAGGAATTTACATATGTGTTAACTTTAAAAACTCATGGAGAAATATTCCAATGAAAGGTTGACAAGAATGATAACACATACCCTTGATAAAGCAGAAGGAAAATCCAAGTATACACCATGCCTCCTATGAAAGGCCTGTATTTCTATCCTGTTAGGTTTCTTTTTCTCCATCATTTTAGGATAAGTAGTCAGAGTCTATTAGGGTATGGGTTAGTGTCAGGGATTCAGTATTTCAAATGGTAAATAGGATAATGAATCCAATGTGTATGCAAATATGTGCTACACAATAAACTTCCAACTCTCATCCAGAACAATGCCTTGACATTACCTTTGGCCCAGTGAGACACAATTAGAGGGGAAGAGTTTGAAAATCTGTGAATACAAATCTGGAATGGAAAATGCTCAGGAGTTCCCAACCTGGGAGCTGGTAGAGGAGTTTCCAAAAGTACGAGACAGTGTAAACACTACACAACCATGGAGCTCTGCTGGCCAAAAGAATTCTGGAGAAACTGCCTCTGAGGTGTGGCACTTGAAATATATGTTGTTGTCAGGAGCTTTATCTTCATTTGTCATGAAACCATCAAAGCTGGGTCTGCATCTATGTTACCTGGAGAACATGGTTTCTTATTTTCCAATGATCATGAGGCAGCGGTGCTGAATTCTCTCTTTGTAGGTAAACTGAGGCCACTGGGCCGAAGTGTCTCCCATGTGGACTGTGAAGCCATTTGGTCATCCTCCAATTTTCGTGGTGTTTCTTGCTGCTGCACTGGGAGATTGGTATTTGCTTCAGGAAATACAAGGAGTTCAACTGGGACACAGTGTTGGAGGGAGTTTTGTGACATGTGGTGGTTCAGAGTCTGCAGGAGAACGCACCAACCATGCTTCTATCCCATATGCTTGCCCCCTTGACGATAGCAAACCGATTCTAAACATTGCCCTGAAACCTCTCCATATAACAAGACGCCTTTACATATAAGGGTCTGCTTGGTGCACCATATCAGCTAAAAGCCATTTGGAAGTCAATGGCAGATCCACATGGCACCACCACAAATATTTTATCACACACCTGCACATCACTGCTCTGGGCGAACTACTCTGCAGTTTTCAACTAACCGGCATCTCAGTTCTACACCATTTTCATTATACCCATCAATCAAGGCACTGTCTGGTATAATAATGATCAGCAACAGGACATCCAAATGTTCTTCATTGCCACCTCGTCATGCGAATTTCAAAAATTTCATGGTATTCATCTATCCATTTTACAAGGTTGAAGTTGGAGCCATTGTGGCTTACAATTCATTCAGGAACCATTAAATGGTGAGGAAGCTCATTTCAATGAAAGCTCTGGTACAATCATAAGTGTAAACTTTGCTTTTTGTGTCCAGAATATTACTGTGATAAAATGTATAAGGAGATCAGGTGACATGAGTATTTCTTCCACCATTTCTTTGAGCAATATTTTGAAGACGTATAAATTAGTATTGGGGGTACAATAGGTGTACGCTGTGTCTTTGGATATAGAGATAATGCATGAATAGACCATACTGAGAATAAATAATATAACTGGTTCCAATTTTAAATAATTTTTTGAATTGATACATGAAAATATACAGAAAATCTTATATTGATATACAATCATTCATTCCAACCAGTTCCACATTTAATGGTAATATTAGGGTTATGGTTTATCATGAACAGTGTGTGAGTTTTGCTTCAAAAGTGATTATGGAAATCAATAATAATGTGTTTGGCAAGAAGTCTCATGAAAAGACCAGTCAAGAGACCTGGAGGAATACATGTGTTCTGAAGAAGGAATTGATTGAACGTGAAACAAATGCCTGTAAATTTGTGAAATCGTGGATGAAATATATATACTATGATATATATATATATATATATATATATATATATATATATATATATATATATATATATATATATATATATAAAACATAGGTGAAATATATGTATGAAAACAGAAATCTAAATAAGATTTGAAGCCCAGAAGGGCATTGGGCCCCTGATTGATATCCATACCTTTGAATTACTTTCTGCAAAGTTGTCTCAGATAAATCCATATACAGGGGCATAGGACCTTGTACCTTGGATGATTGAATGTAGAAGAGAACATCCAGTAAAAAAGGGATAGTCAGTAGTGAAAGCTTAATAAAATAGGTACTTGTCACTTCCTGTTTTTCTGTATGCTTAACAAAACACTTTTGAAATTTTGAGAATATTTGCTAATCTTGTTCCCAGAATGTGCCGTTCCCTACTGCCAAACTGCAGAATGTACTCCCTCACCTGGTTGCACGCAAACCGCCCAGTCGCCCAGACTCATCAATAAACTTCCCTCTCTGCCCTCTCCAAGGAAAGTATATAAGCTCTACTTAAGCTGTTCTCAGGGCTCTCTGCTCTGTTCAAGTGAGTTCTGAGCTCAAACATGCTGGACCCCCAGTAAATCCTTTGCTGTTGCATGATAAAGTCTCTTGGTTGTCCCTTCTTCTGACGCTAGCCCGACCTTTACATATGGAGGTTCCACCTAGATCGAGCAGTTGTGGACGAGAGATCCCAAAGGACCCCTCTCAGGTAAGTAAGGCGCCTCTTTCTGGTTTCAGGTTTCAAGTTAGGGCTTGGCAAATTGACTGTCAATGAAGAGTGTGAGCTCTCTCTGACGATGCCTGACAGTGGTGTTACAGAACTCAAGCCATGTCTCTGGAGGACACCACAGAGGACTCCGGAAATTGAGGAACAATAGTCTCCTCGACTCAGTGATATTTTGATTCGGATTCGGTATTGCCAGCCCATCGGGTTTTGCTGGCAACTCAGTCCTGGTCTCAGTGTTGGACGTCCATTGCCTGTCTTTATTGTCTTGTCTTGTCTGTGTCATGTGTCGTTGCTTTCACTGTTTGTGTATCTTTCATTATGGGACAGCGCACTTCAATGCCTTTTTCCCTGACCCTTGATCACTGCACCAAAGTCCGCTTAAGGGCTCAGAATCTTTCTTTTTTAGTAAAGTGCCGGATGTTGCAGATTCTCTGTACCTCAGAATGGCCAACATTTGGAGTTGAATGGCCCCTAGAAGGATCTTTCTACTTCCCACTAATTTAAAAAGTCAGAGATATTGGCTTTTAGCCAGGGCCACATAGCCATCTGGATCAACAGCCATGTATCTTAACTCAGCAGGACCTCTGCAAAGCTCCTCCTCCATTGGTGAAGCCTATCCTTGCCGCTGCCCCTGCTCCAACTTCTTCCCCCAGGAACTCTCAAACACTCTTCTTCTTCTTCTCCTCCACCCTCTGTTCTCCCTGAGTCACCAGATTTGACTCTACTGGACTCTCCTCCCCCTCCTTATCCCCTGCCCTGGTTCCCCAGCCCCCAACACACTCTAAGTGATTCCCCTGCTGCTGACTCAGCCTCTCATCCATTGCAGGAAGCTAAGCCGGCCCAGCGCCCTCCAGATAATTTCCCTGTGGCACACACAGCACCTTCTCCCATGGAGGAAGCTGGCCCAGCTAAAGGAATGTGCTGGTGGCAAAAGATTGAAAACCCTGGAACTCTCGGGATGCTCCCCCTCCTTCCCTAGAGGCCAATGGTTATCGATGGCCATGGGGGAAAAATGCAAGCCTACCAGTATTGGCCTCTCTTCAGACTTATATAACTTAAAAAATTACAATCCCCCTTTTCCGAGTACCCAACACAGCTCTCAGGTGTGGTTGAGTCATTAATGTTTTCACAACAGCCTACTTCAGAAGACTGCCAACAACTCCTAGGAACTCTCTTCAAGACAGAGGAACAAAAGGGAATCCTCCAGGAACCTAGAAAAAAATATCCTCAGACCAGATGTTCATCCGACACAACTACCCAACATAATCAAAGCCGGCTTTCCCTTTAACTGACCCAACTGTGACCCCAACACCTTTGAAAGTAGGGAGCTTCTGTCCACTTATAGCTGGGCTCTAATACTGGGTCTCCAAACAGCCGCTAGTGACCAACTAATTTGGCCAAGGTAAGAGAGATTATTCAAGGGCCAGATGAATCTCCCTCTATGTTTCTAGAGAGAATTATGGAGTCATATAGGACATATATTTCTTTCGATCCTCAGGCAGAGAATCAGAAGGCATCTGTCATGATGGACAAACTGCAATCGATATTAAAACAAATTTACAAAGCTTAGATTGATTACAAGATATCACTTTGAGAGATTTCGTCAGAGAATCTGAGAAGATATACTATAAGAGAGAAAATGAGGAAGAGAAGGGAGCAAAGTGAGGTTAATGAAGCAAAAGGCAGACTAAAGTGTTGACTAAGGTCCTGGTCACAACAACAAATAGGCCAGAAATTAAGAAACAGGGAGACAAGAAGGGATAAGTTGGCCCACGACAGAGGCCACCCCTGGCCTCAGATCAATGTGCCTACTCTAAAGAAAAAGGACACTGGGTCAAAATTGCCTTAGAAAGTGACAGCCAGGCCAGCCAGCCATTCTGACTCTGGAGGATGACTAAGAAAGTCGGGTCTCATATCCCTTCCCCGAGCTCAGGGAAACTTTTGAAGTGGAGGAGACCCCAGTAAACTGGATACAGGGGCAATATACTCAGCCCTTAAAGCCACAATAGGCGCTCTATCTAATAAAAGGTCTCTAGTTCAAAAAACTAATGGCAGTAAATATCGGACTTGGACAACTAAGAGGACCATTGACTTGGGGAAAGGAAAAATCCATCATTTCTCCCTAGTAATCCCAGAATGCCTAGCCCCATTGATGGGCAGAGATCTGCTCACCAAGCTCTGGGCCAAAATAACTTTTAACCCTGAAGGCCCCCAAGTGGAATTTCTAAATCCTTCAGTAGAAATTCCAAGAGTCACGGCTCTAACTATGTCAGTAGAAAATGTACATCAACTCACTCACCATGGTTCAAAGAATCTGCAGGCATTCCTGAAGGATCAAGAACAGAGTTTTCCACTAACCGACTCACAGTGAAGGAAATAACTGAATGGGTAACAAAAGCCTGTCGGGTCCATCAATTAGTTAATGCTTACCCTTCCAAGCTTCCTGCAGGAAAGCACCTACGAGGTACCAAACCAGGACAATTCTGGGAAGTGAACTTTACTTAAATTAAGCCAGCAAGGTATAGACTTAAATATCTCCTAGTCTTTGTAGGTACATTTTAAGGATGGATTGAAGCCTTCCCCTCAAAATAAAAGAAAAAAGAAAAGAAAAGAAATAGCGCAAATTTTGGTCAAGAAGATCCTAGAAGATATTTTTCCAAGATATGGCCTGCCTAAGTTAAAAGGGTCTGATACTGGACCAGCGTTCGTGGGCCAGATAAGTAAGGGGTTAGCCAGGACCCTGGGGATTAATTGGAAGTTACATTGTGCTTATATACCCCAGAGTTTAGGACAGGTGGAAAGAATGAATATAACCATTAAACAGACCTTAAAAAATTAAGCTTAGAGACCGGAATAAAAGATTGTACTATGCTACTGCCTTATGCACTGTTTCATGAAGGAAATACTCACTCTGTTTTTTGTGTAACCTCACCCCCTATGGAATTCTCTATGGTGCCCCTCCTTCAGGAAGGGACCTAACCCCAACTCTAAGACCTAACGATCCCTTTCACACCCCTTGCTTGACAGATTTAAAGCTCTTGAAAGAACTCAGGGATACCTGTGAAAACGGCTGGCCACTGCCTACCAACCTGGGGACAAGGGGACTCCACATCGATATCAAGTAAGAGACTTTGTCTGCGTAAGATGACATCAGGTGTCATCCCTGGAACCCCGCTGGAAAGGACCATACCAGGTGGTACTTATAACACCTACAGAAATAACAAAAAGAAAAAAAATTGAAAATAAAGAAAGGAAGAAATTAAAAAAATAATAATGATAATAAAAAAATGAAAATTAAAATTTAAAGAAATAATACTACTAATAATAAAATAAAAAATTGAAAACATAAAATAAGTTAAAGAACAACTACACCAACAAAAAATAAAAATGAAAGAAAAAGAAAAAAAAATCATAAATGCAGTCATAGATTTCGATTAACTTCTCTTAAAGTAGGTGTTGCTGTGCCCACTGGGCCAAGCTTCTCCTCTCAAAGGTGGGAACCATTAACTGTGCAGCAGCTCTAAGTCCCAGACTGGGTGGGTCTCCAATCCTGAGTGCCTAGGGCCTTCTCTTGTGTTTCCTCAAACCAGGCCCCGTTCACCACAATACTGGCTACACGCCAGTTCTGCTGCTCCTGGGAGCCCTGTTTTCATGAATACCTGGGCACACTCTCCCTGTTTGCCTCCCTCAGCCGCTAAGTTTGTAGAGCTTGGGGCTGAGAACCCTCAGCAAATTTGCTTGCCCTCCAGGAGCCACGCCCCTGGTAGCTGGTGCAAGAGACCTCAGTTGTCTGCACTGGTGGGAGCGGTAGCCGAGAGCTCCTGAACGCAAGTCCAATGCCACTCCTGATTCCCTCGGTCTGGCTATGGAGCTCACAGGAGAGCTAGGAGGGGCCCTTATGAAAGAGCTGGGAGGGGCTCTTAAGGTTTCTCCACTGTGTGGAGAGAGATGGCTAGGGGATTAAACACCTGTCACAAAGGTTTCAATGAAGATATCTCCTCCACTCGTGATGTCAGTTCTCTGCCATGGTGGTATCTCGTGCAAATGGTGACCGTTCTTTCCCTTTGCCGGGTGACCAATGCAACGGGTGAGTCCTGACTGACTTTACCAAGTCCCATTTCAGTCCTTTGGCCACTGCCTATGAAGGCTCAGTTGGCTTTTACCTCTGTAAATTCAGAAGGGCCGACCAATTATTTCAGCGGGATCTTTAGTGCTGAGTCATGAGAAGCAGGCGAACTGGAGGTTGAATGCAGCATATCCGGACTCGGTGTGTGTGTTCTGAGGGGCCCAGATTGTACGCCCCAGATCCACATCAGCTGAGCATTGCCTAGTGATCCTGAGCAAACAGCATTTAGACAGTTTACGGCTCCCTATGCCCGCACATTTGAAGATGTCAGAGACTTGATCTCTCTGCACCTGCCACCATGTTAGATCTCCTCAATGATATTCATGTTACCCTTACAGCTTCCTGGCATAAGCAAGTTCTTGGGATTGTAACACTACTGCTTCTGTTTCCAGTCCAGATTTCTAGAAATGAATCCTTGCCGCCATTGCCTCTGCCTCTGGACCATGCTCACGTTAGCCGCGCTCATGGGTGCTGCGCTCGACTGTGACTATAGCGGAACCACCGCGGCCTCCATTGCTCCTCAGCCCGGTGCCCATCCCCTGGGGCCCAAGCAGCTGCCACCATGGCTCTCCGGACCCCTCCTCCAGAGCACAGGTCCCTTAGCAGGGGAATGCAGAATGACCCCAGAGACAGGCTCTGCCCGAAGGTGCAGCGGCGAACAGGTGACCTAGGCGCTCGAGGCCACGGTCCAGCCTTCAGAGGACAGGACTCGGCCCTTAGCCCAGCTCCAACCTCTAGATGCGGCAGCCGGACAATTTAGACAGAGTCATCAAGACAGCCAGCAGAAAGCAAATGGTGGCTCCTGAGGAGTGGATTTTCGGCACAGAAACCACAGCCCAGCGAACAATCCCAGTCCATAAACTCTCCCTGTATATAAAAATATTTTAAAAAAGGGGGCGGAAGTAACTGAGCTTTCTTTGCATCAGGTACTTACAATCCACTGCTGATTACACATTCAGGTTCTCTGCCTGGAGCGAAGCGAAAGAGGAAGCAGATGCGCGCAAAGCGCCCATGGCTTTGAGCAGCCAAGCGTCTCTTTTTCCATCTCTTTGTTCTTCCTGCTGCTTGGCAAGTGGTCTACTACAGATTAACGGTAAAAGGAGCTCTAACCAACTGCACGAAATCTCAATTAAAGCCGCTACACTGAGCACCACACTCAGCATTTCAGCAACCCCCGTACGCAGCGGCCATCTTCCCTACCAGGTTTGGTTTTTCGGTTTTCGGTTTTTGTTGGCAGAGTGGCTGCCAGCAGAGAGCGTAAGTTCCCACTGGCGGTGGTGGACAGACGTGTCCTGAAGCCACAGACCACGTCCTTGCAAGGGACTCCTTGGACGATTCGGGGAGGGACGGATGTGTCCTAATTAGGTGACTCTGCTGCCAACCTGACAGGTCTTGCTAGCTACTTATGTCTCTCAGGTTGAATTCACTGTCTGTCTTTGTGGTCTAACCCATCAGGTTTTGCCAGTTACTAGGTTCTAATCTCTCCTTCTGAACTCGTGTTAAACGTTAACTGTGTGTCCGTGTTTGTGTCACGTTTGTATTGTCGTTGTCTCTGTTTGAGTAACTCTCATTACGGGCCAAAGCCATTTCATGCCTCTGTCCTTGAAGCCTTTTCTGGTCCCTGGCTCCAACCTGACCCCTTTGCCCACGATCCTATCACTCAAACCTTCTGCACCTCCCCCTCTTCCCTCCATTCTCACTGAGTCACAAGTTTGAAAGACTTAGGGTTGTGAACAAACGGGAGCTGCATGATGGTCTTTGTGTGTCTTTTTGTCTGTGTTTCTGTTAAATGTGATGGCATTGTGTGGACCGATGCAGAGTCCCGTGTTCCAACCTGCCTTAGATGTGTGGAAGTAACTTTAGCTAAATTTTAACCTAATGCTTCTCCTGTGAGGGACCAAAAGTCAATAGAACCGCCAGCTTTTCTGTTCTCACCTTTTACACCTCTCTTAGCTGTGTTTTAAAGAACTTTGAAGTACTTTACTCCCCTTTGTTAAGCGAGATTAGGGAAGCACTGTTTTCTTTTCTTTCCATAGTTGGGTTGAGCACGCCAACTGCAGAGGGAAATGCCTGGGGTCTAAGAACTTTGATATCTCGCATAAACTTTTCTCAAAACCCTGTCCTCATTATTAAATTGGCATTAATTGGATTTGGGGATGGGATCCAAACCTTCAGTCATAAATTTTGACACCCCAGAGTGGACTTTAAAGGAGTCCCCACTCTGCCCTCTTGGGGAAGCCTAGAACTCAAAAAACTGCAAGCAGAAAATGAACTATTTGGGAGCTGACTACTGAAAAGTTGGGAGATATAGAATATGCCTGGTGCCTGGGGTCAAACCAAACCAGAGGAACTAATCCTGTAAGTAAAAAGTGAGGCTAAGGGACTCCCAGCAGCTGCCCGAGCCATTTTGCTGTGGGGAACTCGCTTATTCCTTACCTGCACTTTAAGGATTACTCCACCTCCGTTTGCTTAACAAAAGGGAGAATGAATGCAGTAATATGTTGATATTATAGATTGTTTCTTGGGGATGATCTTGGCTGAATGTGTATCTAAAAGATGATTTATTATTGTAACAATCTGGTATCTAAATGGGTTTCTAAAGCATTGCACTATCTTACAGTATAAAGTTGGGTTTAAACAATTGTTTAGTTTGATTTCAGATAGTTCATGCTAGAAACCTTAAATACTTAGGATTAAAAAAAAATATTAAAGAGTTTAAATTTTTAACTAGGTAGCCTGAGAAAATTCCACTAGATATACCAGTGCATTAACTTGGGCAAAGAAAATAAATTATGATATGGTATCTGTTCCCCTCAGTGTGTAAGATTTAAAAAAAATGGTGCTAAATTAAAAGGTTCGTCTGGCTTATTGAAATGGCATTAATTAGCAACAATCTTGGAAATATTTAAAGCTTAATTTCGGATACCCAAGGCAGTGTGTGGTTTTTTAAAAAATTTTTCAGCCAATTTAATGTAACTTAATACTACTTTTGAAATTTCAGAACAAAGAAAGTGGGTTATTATTTTATAGAAACTTTTTTGTGATGGTGCCATTTATATTATCAAAAAATGATCCAATTTTCAGTTTTGTGTGAGCAAATTTTTCTAGTGTAGAAAAATCTAAAGATATAAAATTTTGAGAATTACATCTTGAACTTGCATCATAATTTTCAACATTCAAACCTGGAAATTATGACATAGCTATAATGCCTTAGGCATGAGGTTTCTGCTCAAAATTCGCGTCTTTCCAGTTTTCGAGACCTCAGTCAGGACTTAAGTTGATATGCAATCAGAAAGAGACAGATAAAAAGGAGTAAAAGTTTATGTTTACCTGAAGTCAAACTAGACTCAACGAATAAGTACATTATATGGTATTTACTAATTACTGAATAGTCATCTTTTTTAGGACTCTTGCTTTTTCTTAGATTCTGTATTTTTTTTTTCTTTTTTTGAGCTCATAATCTTTATCCTGCAGATCGGTAAATGTTTTCGGATCAGATCTATTTTTGATCAACTGTGGAGTTTTTAAACATTGCAATGGAGATTTCACCTGAAAAAGCTACAAGGACTTTACTATTGTGTTATGTGTTACATTTGTGTTATGTGTTGTATGTCGGTATGCCTGTATGTGTGTAAGTCAATATATAATGCAGTGATATGACAATTGATAGATGAGGAGCGCTCATGAGAAATTTAAAAATGGATTCAAATATCTTTGATTCACGTGATTCAAATGGTTCAATTCAAATTGGGTAAAAAGATAAAAATAAAGATGTCTTTAAAAATAGGCCTATAAGTTTTCTAGGTGTTCAAAAACGCCCTAGTATAATGTTGATGTCTATAAAATAATCTGCTTAAATTCAGAAATTTACATGTATTTTTTCAAAATGTGAACAGAAAGAGGTTAACAAATGGAAAAGAGAAACTAAAAGGTTCTAGATATAGATTTAATAGAGGGAAAATGTGTTTCTGGATAAGAGAGTCTATATGATTAAGTAATTAAAAGGTTTAATAATAAAAAAGTTTTGTGTAAGTTGGTTATATGTGTAAGTTTTGAGCAAGTAATCTTAAAAAATTAAACAGCTGGTTAAACTAGTACTGTTTTTACAAAATTGTGCCATGTTATTTCTTTAAAAAGCTAAGCTTGGTTAATACAAAAACATCAATGTAATTGTGGTGTTAATGTGTTCATATCTTCCAGGTATACAAGTCTGTAAGGTAGAAGCTTCAAAAGAGCATTGTATCAAGCTGGTGTTCTAAGGTTGTATGGTAATTCTAGGCTTAAAAGTAAAACATGTTGGAGATTTATGTCTGTCATTTGTGTTCTATAATTGGACTTCTTTTCAATAAGATATTTACAGTTCCATCATGCTTTCTACACTGAGATACAATCTAAATGTATTTTTAAGTTTATGAGAGCCTAAACTCTGAAGGTATTATTGTAAAACACAAAGGTAATTCCCATTCATTTCCATGTGAAAACTGTTTTCTTCTGGCTTCACAAAGGGGTGGCCTGAGGCAAAGACTTTCCTGATATTCAGGGCAACATAACAATAGGTAATCAAAAGGACCAAAGCAGGGTTTCTCCACTGAGACTTTACTGGTCACATTGATATCTGAGTTTTCTGAGATGCTTGCCATTCCCTTCAGGTATCCAAAACATGGCCATGTCACAGAGCTTGGAAGGGGTCCATATCTTGGACACAAAACCATGAGCCTATTTTGGAGAGTGGCCAGAATTCAGGAAGAATACAGGAACGTAGGAAGATAGTAGGTGTTTCCCAGTGATAAGGCAAGCCACAGTCCATTCATGAATTGGGCAGGATGAATGTTGGGAAGTTTTCTCCTTGAAAGGACACACCCACTGAGACATTCTCTTTCTTAATGTCTACAACTACGGACACACTGGGATACACAGACATAGAAACACTCACCTTTTCAAAGGACTAACTAGAAACAGTTCACTAGAAACCAAACAAACCACCTTTTCTAACTATTCTCAGGACATGAGAAAAAACCACAAACCCACACCCACACGCACAAAGGCACCTCCTTCCCCATGTTCGTTTGGAGCTATCCAGAGTGTCCTCTAACTGGAGCACCATACTATGTTCCCCAGAAATGGCCTGTCCTGTCTCAGATCTGGTCTCCTTGGACAACTCTGTGAAGTTGTCAGGAGCCAGCAGTGAGCCTCTACATGCTTTCTCCGAAAGGGCCCCCCTTCAGAACTTTCCTGACATTTGGCCATCCTCACATAAGTAGGTACCACGAAAGACTGATTCTGTCCTTGGTAAATCCAAACAATTGGGATCACTGGGACTGGGGCTGGGACTGGGTCTGGGTGCCTGGCTTCCTGGAACCCAAATTCGGAGAGTTCCATCAACAAGGATGTAAAGTGAGGTTACTTCCTTCAGGAACTGAATGACGTCACTGCCTTGGCAACCACTTTTTCCTAACATTTGCTTCCTAGGGTCTCATAAGATGGAGGATGCCCCATCTTCCTGTGACACTTTCACAAGTTAGAATGGTTTAAAAACCATAGGCACCTGGGAACACCTGTCTGCACAGGCCTAGTTTGGTCAATCTTCCCTACATTAAGAAGAGAGAGGATGATTCAGACACATCCTTTCATCCTGACTGGGTTGTTTGCCATGGAAGAATACTTTTGCTCTCTCAGGTCTTTTATTGCTGCCTACATCTTCTCCAGGAATCATTTTTGCATGGACCTTTGATGTTCTCAGCAGTTGGAAGGTCCCCTACATTCCTGTATTGTAAGATCAACTCTGTCCCTGCTCTTCTGTAAAGTGAGATTGAGGGAATTGTGTATAGTTAGGATTAATAACATGTTCGATTTGTATTAGGAATCATTCTGCTGGATGAATAATGGTATTGGAAACCTGCAATATTTATAAGAATATATAGGTGAATATAAGTATGAAAACAGAAATCTAGGTAAGATTTGAAGCGCTGAGAGGTATTGGGCCCTTGATTGGGATAATTAGCTTTGAATTACATTCTGCACTGAGGTCTGAGATAAATTGATATAGAATGGAATAAAACACTATACCTCAGATGATTGAATGTAGAAGAGAACATCCAGTCAAGAAGTGGTAGTCGGGAGGATTAGGAAGATAGTAAGTTTTGGAAGAAGAGTGAGTCTAGGAGTTGGACCAAGACTTTTTTAGTAATAGGGTTTTTGTTAGAGAATGAATGTAAATGTCAGCAAATGTGAAGAATCAGTCACTATGATGAACTGGGCAAAATATGTAGGAAAATAGATATCAATAGTGACATTAAGAAATAAGGCAAAGTATAAAGTGAGTGAGAGGATTAGACATTTTCAACAGGGTTGAGGTTGAATATATAATCTTAGCATGAAACAAATATCTCCTCACCAATAGGATTGACATTTGAGAGCCTTAGGCATCCTGGACATGGATGTTTTTAGTAATTCTTACTCACATTCAATTTAGGCGTTGGTACAAACATAAGTGTGACCTTTGAATTTTTTATCCAGAATATTACTATGATAAAATATATATGTAGATCTGGTGACATGAGTATTTCTCCCACCATTAAAGGGAGCTATATTCTGAAAACTCATAAATTAGTATTTGGAATAAAAAAGTTGTACCCTGTGTCTATGAATATAGAGATAATGGATGAATAGTCCATACTGTGAATAAATAATATAACTGGTTTCAACTTTAGAAATTGGAATAAATTGATATCTGAAAATATACAGGAAATCTTATATTGATATACAATCATTCATTCCAACCAATTATACATCTAATGGTAATATTAGTGTTATGGTTTATCATAAAGAGTGTGTGAGTTTTGCTTCAAAATAATTATGGAAATCAAATATAATGCGTTAGGAAGAAGTATCATGAAAAGACCAGTCAAAAAAAAAGGAGGAATACGTGTGATCTGAAGCAGGAAGTGATTGAAAGTGTACCAAATACCTTTAAATTTGTGAAATGCGGATGAAATGTATTTTCTAAGTTGTTCATAAATTGAAGAAATAGTAATGTACCAGTGTTGAATAAAAATGAACATTAAAATACACAACATTTCCCATAGGAATCTACTTGCATTGATGTTAAACTGGGTCAGTTACTTTAGAACTATAAGGATTTGTATGCACCTTTCACTGAAGTGAGTGTTCAGTACTAGAAAAAAAATATGTACTTGAGGTGGATGAATATTTCTGAATATAATCTTGTGAAAATTTGATTATAAAACCACATACATGAACATGAATGAATTTAGGGAGTGTATAATAAGAGACATATATTTCATATTTTGAAAAATCTAGAGAGTGTAGATTTTTCACAAAACACACACAGAGATATTAAAAAGCAGCAATATATATGACAATCGAAATTCATCATGAAATACATATCATACACAGATCCAAAAATATTTATTTTACTGAACATGGATTTATGTACAATGTTGATCAACTAGGAAGCTCACCCATAGGTTGACTTCTCAGTTCCAACAGGGTTTAGGAGGAGTGATCTCTTCTCACAATCTTTATCTGCCACGTCAGCCATCTCACAAGAATTTACGTGTGGTACCAGGTAGGATTCTATATGTGCATATAAAAATACATGTGCTAAATAGGCAACAGATAAAGGGAGACAGGAATTCACATATTTGATACCTTTCAAAACACATGGAGAAATATTTCAATTAAAAATTTACCAGATTTATAACACCTACACTTTATCATGCAAAAGGCAAGTCCAACAATACACCATGCCTCCTCTGAACTGCTTGTATTTCTATTCTGCTTGGGTTATTTTTCTCCATCATATTAGGATTAGTGGGCAGACTCTAGTAGGGTATGGGTTGGTGTCAGATTTCAGTAATTCGAATGGAAAATAGGAAAATGAATCCATTGTGTATGCAAATATGTGCTACAAAAAATCTACCCATTCTCATTCAGAACAATGCCTTGACATTACCTTCACCCCAAGTAAGACACAGTTAGAGGAGAAGAATTAGTAAATCGGTGAATACATATCTGGAATAGAAAATGCTCAGGAGATCACAACCTTGGGGGTTGTAGAGGAGTTTTCAAAAGTAAGGGACAGGATGAACACTCCACAATCGTGGAACTTTGTTGGCCTAAAGACTTCTTGAGAAACTGCCCCTGAGGTTGGGCACTTGAAATATATGTTGTTGTCAGGAGCTTTAGCTTCCTTTGTAGTGATACCATCAAAGATGGGTCTGCATTTATGTGACCTGGAGGACTTGGTTTCTTATTATCCAAAGAACATGAGGCAGCAGTGCTGTATTCTCTCTTTGTAGGTAAACTGTGGACACTGGGGGCTAGGTGTCTCCCTTTCTTGACTGTGAAGCCAATTGTTCCTCCTACAATTTTCGTGATGTTTCTTGTTTCTGCACTGGTATTTTGGTATTTGCTTCATGAAATACAAGGAGTTCAACTGGGAAACAGTGCTGGAGGGAGTTATGTCATGTGTAGAGGGTCAGGGTCTGCAGACGAATTCACCAACCAGCCTTCTATCCCACATAGCTTGGCCCCTTGTCCATAACAAACTGATTCTGATCATTGCCCTAAAACCTCTCCATATAACAAGATGCCTTTACATATAAGGGTCTGCTGGCTGCACCATGTCAGCCAAAATCCATTTGGAAGTCAATGGCAGAACCACATGGCCCCACCACAGATGCTTTATCATACACCTGCTCACCACAGCTCTGGGCCCACTTCTCAGCAGGCTACAACTTACTGGCATCTTTGTTCTACACAATTTTTAAGAAAACAAGTCAAACAAGGCACTGTCTGGTACACTCATGATCAGCAAGAAGACTTCCAAAGGTTCTCTAGTGACACCTGGTCATGGGAATTTCAAACATTTTATGGTATTTACTGAGCCATTTTTCAAGGATGACGTTGGAGGCACTGTGGGTTACAATTCATTCAGGAACCATTAAATGTTGAGGAAGCTCATTTCAATGAAAGCTCTACAGAACTCTCACAGGTAAGGCTTCCAAAAGAGTGGCCAAAAGACACATATATTTCATATTTAGTAAAATCTGGACAGTGTGTGTGTATATATATACACACACACACACACACACACAGAGAGAGAGAGACATTAAAAACTAGCAATATATATGCCAATCGAAATTAATCGTGAAATATATATCATCCACGTATCCAAAAGTATTCATTCATTTTACTGAACATGGATTTATGTATAAGTTGTTCAACTAGGAAGCCCACCCATAGGTTGAATTTTCAGTTCCAACAGCATTTAGGAGGAGTGATCTCTTCTCACAATTTGTATCTGCCAAGTCAGCCACCTCACAAGAAAATACGTGTGATACAAGGTATGATTCTATATGTGCATTTAAAAATACATGTACTGAATAGGATACAGAGAAATGGGGGAGACAGGAATTCACATATTTGATAAGTGTAAAAACACATGGAGAACTCTTTCAAAAAAAATTGACTAGATTTAAAACTCCTACGCTATATAATAGAAAAGGCAAGTTCAACTATACAACACGACTCTTTGATTTGCTTGTATTTCTATTCTGTTTGGGTTATTTTTCTCCATCATGTTAGGATTAGTAGTCAGAGTCTAGTAGGGTATGGGATAGTATCAGGGATTGAGTATTTCGAATGGAAAATTGGAAAATGAATCCAATGTGTATGCAAATATGTGCTACACAAAAATCTTCCCACTCTCATCCAGAACAATGCCTTGATATTACCTTCGCCCCAAATACCACATTTAGAGGAGATGAGTTAGAAAATCTGTGAATACATATCTGGAATTGAATATGCTCCGGAGTTCACAACCTTAGAGGTGGAAGAGGAGTTTCCAAAAGTAAGTGACATGGTAAACACTCCACAAACATGGAGCTCTGCTGGCCCAAAGACTTCTGGAGAAAATGCCTCTGAGGTTGGGCACTTGAAATATACGTTGTCAGGAGATTTAGCTTCCTTTGTAGTGAGACCATCAAAGCTGTGTCTACATCTATGTGACCTGGAGGTCATGGTATCTTATTTTCCAATGAACATGAGGCAGCAGTGCTGAATTCTCTCTTTGTAGGTCAACTGTGGCCACTGGTGTCTAAGTGTCTCCTCGTGTGGACTGTGAAGCCATTTGGTCATCCTCCAATTTTCATGGTTTTTCTTCCTGATGCACTGGGAGTTCGGTAATTGCTTCACGAAATACAAGGAGTTCAACTGGGACACAGTGCTGGATGGAGTTTTGTCACGTGTGGTGGGACAGGTCTGTAGGATTATGCACCAACCAGGCTTCTGTCCAACATAGCTTGCCCCCTTTACCAAAGCAACCTGATTCTGAACATTGCCCTGAAACCTATCCATACAACATGATGCCTTTACATATAAGGGTCTGCTGACTGCACAATGTTAGTCGAAGTCATTTGGAAGCCAATGGTAGATCCACATGAAACTACCATAGCTGTTTTATTTCACACCTGGCCACCTTTGTTCTAGGCCAACTACTCAGCAGGGTCCAACTAACTGGCATCTCTGATCTTCACAATTTTCGTGAAACCCAGTCAATCAAGGCACTGTCTGGTACACTCATGATCAGCAACAGGATATCCAATGGTTCTCCAGTGCCACCTGGCCATGGGAATTACAAAAAGTTCATGTTATATATTGAGCCATATTTCAAGAATGAAGTTGGAGGCACTGAGTTTTTCAATTAATTCAATAACCATCAAATGGTGAGGAAGCTAATTTCAATGAAAGCTCTGGAGGACTATCACAGGAGAGGCTTCACAAAGAGTGGCCAAAAGTTCACATGAACCCAGGCCCATTGAGGTCTACAATGTGAAGTCCATGTGTGTTTTGACTCTCAACTATGGCTGTCAAATCTTTCACAATAAAATCATGTGATATCCTGGCTGAGATTCCCAGTGCTCTGTGGAAAGCCACTCTGGGCGTAGATCTCAGTTTCCAAGGGCCAATCTTATGTGTGGCCTCCTAATATGCCAACACAATTCATGGCAATACTTCTTTGAGGTCAATTCCAGAACTCAGTCTTTATGGGGAATCACACCAGAGTTCAAGCCCAGGTGGACCCAGTCATCTCTTCCTACCACCACACAAATGACCACAATTAAAACCAAAAAACTCCCACATTGCCCTCATCTTCTTATATATAGACACTCATCATAACCTCTGGCTGGAGGTTTCCTTGAGGGGTGCAGCCCAAGGCAGTGTACAAAATAAGCTCCCGTGCCCCTCATTTGCCTAAAGTCATGGTGGCCTGGACATGCTTCCTGTGAACCAGGAGTGATCAAATAGGCCTGCCATTAATACTGCTCCGCTTCTCCAATTTGAGGCCTACTGACTGTGCGTTTTAGATTCTTTATGTGAATTAATGTCATGAGAAAACCCAAGCAACTATGAGCTAGCCTCTGTAGGATTTAAAGAATTCACTTGACCCAAAGGATCTCTATTCTCACTTAATTGAGATCAGGAACCTTACAGAGGAAGTCAAGAGACTCTATCCACAATGACTGTTCTTTTAGCCATTTTGGTTTTGGATGCACACATAGCAGGAGTTGGCCATCCATAAGGCAAGCGGCAGTCCATTCCTAAATTTGGTAGAATGAATGCTGGGGAGCTTTCTCATAGACAGGACACATCCACTGATGCATTATCTTTTCTAATGTCTACAACCACGGACAGTGAATTACAGACATAGAAACACTCACATTGTCAAAAGACTTACTAGAAATAGTTCACTCCAAACCAAACAAACCGCCTTTCCTACCTATTCTCAGAACATGAGACAAAACCCCAAACTCATACCCAAACCCACAAAGGCACCTCCTTCCCACAAGTAGGTCTGTGACTATTCGGAGTGTCCTCTGACTGGAGGGCCATACAATGTTCCTCCAAAATAGCCTGTCCTGTCTCAGATTTTGTGTCTTTGGCCAACTTTCTGAAGTTGTCAGGAGTCAGCGGTGAGGCACTACGTTCTTTCTCAGGAAAGGCCCCTCTTCAGAGCTTTTCTGCCATTTAGACATCCTAACATCAGTAGTTAGCAAGAAAGAATGACCCTGTCCTTGGGAAATCCAAAAAGTGAGAACACTGGGACTGGGACTAGGACTGGCACTGTTTAACTGGCTTCCTGGATCCTAAGATCAGAGAGTTCCATCACAAAGGAAGTGAGGTGAGGTCACTTCCTTCAGGAACAGAATGAGTTCACTGCCTTGGCAACCATTTTGTCTTAACAGTTGCTTCCAAGGGTCCCATGAGATGGAGGCTGCCCCTGGTTCCTGTGACACATTCACAAGTTAGAATGGTATATCAACCATAGGCACCTGGGAACAACTCTCCACACAGGTCTCATTTGGTCCATCTTCTCTACATTAAGAATAGAGAGGCTGATTCAGACACAACCCTTCATCCTGACCAGGTTGTTCGCCATGGAAGATGACTTTTGCTCAATCAGGTCCTTCAAAGCTGCCTACATCTTCTTCAGGGATCATTTTTGCATGGATCTTTGAGGTTCTCAGCAGATGGAAGATCCCCTACATTCCTGGATTGTAAGACCAACTCTGTCCCTGCTCTTCTGAAAAGTTAGATTGAGGTAACAGTATATGGTTAGGGTTGATAACATGTTCGATTTGGGTTAGGAATCATTCTGCTGCATGAATAATGGTATTGGGGGATGCCACCGAGGACTCGAGAAATCGAGGAACAATTGTCTCCTCGACTCAGTGATTTTTTGTTTCAGATTCGGTATTGCCAGCCCATAGGGTTTTGCCTGCTATGCAGTCCTGGTCTCAGTTTTGGACGTCCATTGCCTGTCTTTATTGTCTTGTCTTGTCTGTGTTGTGTGTTGTTGCATTCACTGTTTGTGTATCTTTCAATATGGGAAAGAGCACTTCAATGTCTCTGTCCCTGACCCTTGATCACTGGACCAAAGTTCGCTTAAGGGCTCAGAATCTTTCTTTTTCAGTAAAACTCCAGACTTGCCAGACTGTCTGTGCCTCAGAATGTTTCACCTTTCAAGTCGGATTGCCCCTAGAAGCATCTTTCTTCTTCCCACTAATTTAAAAAGTCAGAGATATTGTCTTTCTGCTGCGCACACATAGCCATCCTGATCAACAGCCATGTATCTTAACTTTGCAGGACCTCTGCAAGTCTCCTCTTCCATGCGTGAAGCCTTTCCTTGTCCCTTTCCCTGCTCGTACTGCTTCCCCCATGATCTCTCAAACCCTCTGCTTCTCCTCCTCCACCACCCTCTGTTCTCCCTGAGTCACAAGATTTGACTCTACTGGACTCTCATCCCCCTCCTTATACCCTGCCCTCATCCCCCAACCACCAACCCCCTCTAAGTTATTCCCCTGCAGCTGACTCAGCCTCTCCGCCATTGGAGGAAGCTAAGCTGGCCCTACGCCCTCCAGATAACTCCCCCACAGCACACACAGCCCCACCTCCCCAGGAGGAAGCTGGCCCGGCTAAGGGAACTCGCTGGCTTCGAATGATTGAAAACCCTGGAATTCCCGTGATGCTTTCAGAACATGAGAGAAAACCACAAACTCACACCCACACCCACAAAGACACCTCCTTCCCACAAGTAGGTCTGTGACTATCTGGAGTGTCCTGTGACTGGAGGGCCATACAATGTTCCCCCAAAATGGCCTGTGTGTCTCAGAACTTGTGTCTTTGGTCACCTCTCTGAAGTTGTCAGGAGCCAGCAGTGAGGCACTACCTTCTTTCTCTGGAAAGGCCCTTCTTCAGAGCTTTCCTGTTATTTGGCCATCCTAACATCAGTAGTTAGCAGGAAAGAATGACTCTGTCCTCGGGAAATCCAAAAAGTGAAAACACTGAGACTGGGACTAGGACTGGCACTGTTTAAGTGGCTTCCTGGATCCCAAGTTCAGAGAGTTCCATCACCAAGGAAGTGAGGTTAGGTCACTTCCTTCAGGAACAGAATGATTTCACTGCCTTGGCAACCATTTTGTCCTAACAGTTGCTTCCAAGAATCCCATGAGATGGAGGCCATGCGTGTTTTGAATCTTAATTATGGCTTCCAAGTCTTTAAGAATAAAAGCATATAATATCCTGGCTGAGATTCCCAGTGTCCTGTGGAAAGCCACCCTCGAACTAGATCTCAGTTTCCTAGGGCGACTCTCATGCGTGGCCTCTTAAATCCCAACACAATTCATGGCAATACTCCTCTGAGGTCAGTTCCAGAACTCAGTCTCTAAGGGGAATCACAGCAAGTTCAAGCCCAGGTGGACCCAGTCATCTCTTCCAACTGCCGCACAAATGACCACAAATAAAATCAAAACACTCCCACATGGCCCTCATGTTCTGCCATATAGACACTCATCATAAACTCTGGCTGGAGGTTTACATGAGGGGCGCAGCCCAAGTCAGTATCCAAAATAAGCTCCCCAGCCCCTCATTTGCCTAAAGTCTGGGTGGCCGGGACACCCTTCTTGTGAACCAGGAATGATCAAATAGGCCTGCCGTTAATACTGCTCTGCTTCTCCAAATTGAGGACTACCTACCTTGGGGATTAGATTGTTAATGTCAATTGGTGTCATGAGAAAGCCCTAGCAGCTATGGGCTGGCCTCTGCAGGGCTTGGAAGAACTCATTTGACCAAAAGATTCCTATTCTCACTTGATGGAAGTCAGGAACCTTACAGAGGAATGCGAGATACTTCACCCACAGTGACTGCTCTTTTGGCCATTTTGGTTTTGGATGCGCACATAAAATCTTTCTTTAGATCCATCAGGTGCTGAGAATCTAAGCCATAGCCTCACACAGGTCAAGAGGCTGATTCAGACACATCCCTCTCCAAAGCAATTAAGCAAAGAGCCACAGATGTTGCCCATTCATTTCCATTTGAAAACTCTTTCTTCAGGCTTTCTAAAGGGTTGGCCTGAGGCAAAGACCTTACTGAAATTCAGGGCAACAGAACAATAGGTAATTAGAAGGAACAAACCAGGGTTTCTTCACTGAGAAATGTAAAATCCATTGGTGTGCCACTACCTGCTTTCTCAGGAAAGGCCCCTATTCAGAGCATCCCTGGCATTTGGCCATCCTCACATCTGTAGGTACCAAGATAGCTTGACTCTGTCCTTGGTAAATCCAACAAGTGAGACCAATTGGAGTGGAACTGGGACTGGCTCTGTGTGCCTGGCTTCCTGGATCCCACATTCCATCACCAAGGAAGTGAGGTCAGGTCACTTCCTTCAGGAACTGAATGAGGTCACTGCCTTGGGAACCATTTTGTGCTAACAGTTGCTTCCAAGGGTCCCTTTAGATGGAGGCTGCCCCTGCTTACTGTGACACATTCACAAGTTAGAATGGTATATCAACCATAGGCACCCGGGAACAGCTTTACACACAGGTCTCATTTTTCCATCTTTTCTACATTAAGAATAGAGAGGCTGATTCAGACACAACCCTTCATCATGACCAGGTTGTTCGCCATGGAAGATGACTTTTTCTCAATCCGGTCCTTCAGAGGTGCCTACATCTTCTTCAGGGATCATTACTGCATATACCTTTGAGGTTCTCAGCACGTGGAAGATCCCCTACATCCCTGTATTGTAAGACCAACTCTGTCCCTGCTCTTCTCTAAAGTTAGATTGAGGTAACAGTGTATGGTTAGGATTGATAACATATTCAATTCGAGGTTAGGAATCATTCTGCTGAATGAATAATGGTATTGGGAACCTGCAATATGTATAAGAATGTACAGGGGAAATATATGTATGAAAACAGAAATCTAAGTAACATTTGAAGCCCAGAAAAACATTGGGCCCTTGATTGGGATACTTAGCTTTGAATAAATCGATATACAATGACATAGAACCTTGTACCTTGGATAATTGAATGTAGAAGAGAACATCCAGTACAAAAGGATAGTCGGTAGTGAAAGGTTATTAAAATAGTTAATTGTCACTTCCTGTTTTTCTGTATGCTTAACAAAACACTGTTGAAATCTTGAGAACTGTTTGCTAATCTTGTTCCCAGAATGTACTGTCCCCAACTGCCAAACTGTAGAATATGCTCCCTCACCAGGTTGCATGTAAACCGCCCACTCGCCCTTACCCATCAGTATACTTCCTCCCTGCCCTCTCAAGGAAAGTAAATAATCCCTGCTTAAACTGTTGTCAGGGCTCTCTGCTCTATTCAAGTGAGCTCTGAGCCCCAGCATGCTGGAACCCAAATAAACCCTTTGCTGTTGCATGAGACAGTCTCTTGGTGGTCTCTTCCTCTGACACTCGCCGGACCTTTACATATTGACGTTCCACCGAGTTCCGTCACTGGCGGACGAGAGACCCCCAAAGGGCTCCTCTCGGAGCAAGTAAGGCACCTCTTTCTGGTTTCAGGATTCATGTTAGGGCTTGGCAATATCGCTTGCGATGAAGAGCCTGAGTTCTCTCCGACTTTGGCTGAGAGACCTCTCACAGAGACACAGGGCACCTCCCTGGGGGACGCCGCAGAGGACTCAGGAAATCAAGGAACAATTGTCTCCTCGATTCAGTGATATTTTGTTTCGGATTCGGTATTGCCATTCCATCGGGTTTTGCTGTCTACTGATTCCTGGTCTCAGTGATGTACGTCCATTGCCTGTCTTTATGGTCTTGTTATATCTGTGTCGTGTGTCGTTGCATTTAGTTTGTGTATCATTCATCATGGGACAGAGCACTTCAATGCCTCTGTCCCTGACCCTTGATCACTGGACCAAAATTCGCTTAAGGGCTCAGAATCTTTCTTTTTTTAGTAAAACGCTAGACCTGGCAGACTCTCTGTGCCTCAGAATGGCCCACCTTTAGAGTCGTATGGCCCCTAGAAGGATCTTTCTACTTACCACTAATTTAAGAAGTCAGAGATATTGTCTTTCAGCAGGGGCCACATAGTCATCCAGATCAACAGCCATATATCTTAACTTTTCAGGACCTCTGCAAATCTCCTCCTCCATGGGTGAAGCCTTTTTTTGCCCTTGCCTCTGCTCCTACTCCTTCCCCCATGATCTCTCAAACCCTCTACTCCTCCTCCTCCTGCAAACTCTGTTCTTCCTGAGTCACAAGATTTGACTCTACTGGACTCTTCTCCCCCTCCTTATCCGCTGCACTCGTCCTCTAACCCACAACACCCTTTAAGTGATTCCCGTGCTGCTGACTCAGCCTCTCTACCATTGTAGGAAGCTAAGCGGGTAATAGGGTCTGATAATGAACCCGTGTTCATGGTCCAGGTAAGTCAGGGGTTAGCCAGGAAACAGGGGATTAATTGGAAGTTATATTGTGCTTATAGACCCCAGAGTTCAGGACAGGTAGAAAGAATGAATAGAACCACTAAAGAGATTTAACGAAATTAAGCATAGAGACCAACATAAAAGATTGTATTATGCTCTTGCCTTATGCAATGTTTCATGCAAGAAATACTCCCTCTCTTTCTTTGAGTAACCGTACCCCCTGTGAAATTCTCTATGGTGGCCCTCCTCCAATAAGGGACCTAATCCCAACTCTAAGACCTAACCATCACTTTTATACCCCCTTGCTTGACAGACTTAAAGCTCTTAAAAGAACTCAGTGATACCTGTGAAAAAAGCTGGCCACTGCCTACCAAACTGGAAATGAGGGGACTCCACATCGATATCAAATAAGAGGGTTCATCTACTTAAGACGACATCAGGTGTCATCCCCGGAACCCCGCTGGAAAGGACCATACCAGGTGCTACTTATAACACCTACAGTGGTAAAGGTAGACAGAATCACTTCCTGGATCCATGCCTCTCATCCCAAGCCTGCGCCCTGTCCAGACTCTGGCTGGAAACTGGAAAAGACTGGTAATACTTTCAAATTGCATATTCGCCATGTGGATAAGGTTATAGACTCTCCCCTTGGCCACAAGTAGTCTTAACCCTCATCAGCCCATTCAGCAGCGATGGCTGATCACAAATTCTACTGGAAAAGAAGTATAATCAATCTCACAAAGAGTCAACTTAGGGGCCTGGTGGCCATCTCTCCACCCAGACATTTGTCAGCTGGCTATATGTCATTCCTATTGAGATAACCCTGATGAAGAGGATCCCAATAAAATTCCATTAAATCCCTTCTGTATCATAGATAATGGAAACAAACATTATGGATGTAGGGACATGCGAACCAGATGCAGGTTGGCTAGGCTAGATTACTATGGTTGCCTGGCAGACTATCAAAAACACAAAACGTCACGGATGGGTGGGGAAAAAGCCGACTTCTTCTGTATGTCATCGGGATGTGAGCATACAGGGGCTGCCTGATGGAATCCAAACTCCTCATCAAACTCAGTACACAGCATTGGCCATAGTACCAATTAGATAACCAAAACCGATGGCCCCCAGAGGGGTCTCTAGATCCTCTAATTCTGGGTGACCTTTTTAACTTCTGCAAGTGCTCAAAAGTGTGAAAGGAGATTCCCCTATGTGGAAGCCTTTTCCCTCCTTCACTCACATCCTGAACTATGCTTCTCCAATAGATCCTCACTCTCAGCCTTCTGCTCCAGACTCTCTGCTGTCACTCCCACCTCAGAAACCTGATTTCTCTCCTCGAATTACTAGATCAAAACCCCCTAACTTCGCCGGATCTCAGGTAGCAGGTACTAAGGCACCCCTGTACCCACTCACTCCTCTCTTCTCCTGTCAGTGCCTGCACCGGGTCCCACCAGGACCTCTTACTAGCTAACCCAAAGCTCAAACCAGCTGAGGAGAGCCCTCAGACCCCTATCCAAGATGTAATAAAAATGGCCTTTAAAGTTGCTTTGTCATCACTGAAAACAGTTTACTAAGAATTTGAAGTGTCTCACAGGGTTTTGGGATACTCACTCCCATCTTCCCCTCTACTCTACCTGTTCTACTGCTCATGTTTTTGTTGCTAAGAAATCCCAAACCCCTTTCCCATTATTCTTTTTACATCTCTCCTTCCTCATTCTCAGATCCTCGGAGCTGCTCTCAGCCCCACCTTCCCCGTGTTTCCCCTCTGTGCCAGGCCCACAGAAAAGTATTAACTGACCTTCTCCAGAAGTCTTCACCATGGCTGACTTTAGAACTTTCAGCAAAAGGCTCCATATAAAAGAGTTCAATGTAGATAAACTTTCACTTTTTGTATTGCCCTGTTCTACTTGGCCACTGGCTAAAAAACTCAGCACTTCTAAGCTAGACAACCCCTTACTAGTTTTTCCCAAAATATGTGAACAATGCCTCTGGCCTTGAGCTGGCGCTTCACAGAGATGCCTACATTTGTAAGATTAAGAAGTTACCAACTAGGCTCCTTGGTAACAGCTGGCAGGGGGGAAAAAGAAAGGGAAGAAAAAGCTCTCACCCTCCCAGGCGTCCTTTAAAAGTAAACTTGCACAGAATAGAGAAAAAAACAGAAACAAAATTTGCTTTTGGTTAACTTCTGCAAACTGTGAACTTCTGAGCCCCTTCCCTTACATGTTGGGTACAAAATTCTGAAACTATCTAAACTTGGGGTTCAGGGGATGAATTGATTACAACAGAAGCAATGCCCTCTGAATCCGGTTGCACCCAATTAGGACTGTTTCCCTGTTTTTGGTGCTATCTTAGGTTGCCTTGCCTCGTCCGTCCCTACAACAGTATTATTCTATATACTTAAATATTGTTTATGTTTTCATGAAATGGTCAACAGATATGATTAATTATGTAATGGTGCAGATGTTTCCCAGAGTGCACTATCATAACACAGGTTCATTTGAAATCAAATAGGGGGGGCATAGAACCCGGTTCCCCTGGGAACATATACCCTCACTTTAGCCATCCTATTAGGAATAGGAGTTGCTGCAGGGGTGGGCACAGGAACCACTGCCCTGGTCCATGGGACACAACAAATGACCCAATTAGAAGCAGCAATAGACCAAAACTAAGATATTAGAAACCTCCATCAGAGCTTTGCAGGAATCTTTTACCTGTCTCTCTGAACTTATTTTACAGAACAGTCGAGGGTTGGACCTCCACTTCATGAGAGAAGGAGGCCTTTGTGCTGCATTGAGGGAAGAATGTTGTTTCTATGCCGACAATACTGGAGTTGTAAAAAAATCTATGAGTAAATTAAAAAGACAACTTGAAGAGAAACAACCAGAGATAGAGGCCCAAAAATGGTTGTTTGAGTCTTGGTTCACACAGTCTTCATGGTTAACTATGCTTTTATCAACCCTGGCCGGTCCAATAATACTCTTCATATTGTTGCTAACTATAAAACCATGTTTGCTCAACCGTGTAATTTCTTTTCTCCAAGCTCAAATTGGACAAGTTAAACTTATGGCAATACCCCACTAGCAGACATAGAATGTACACCCAAAAATGATCACTTTTATGACTAAAAGTAGCCAGAAGAAGAAGTGGAGAATAAAAGGTTAATAAAATTAGTACTTGTCACTTCCTGTTTTTCTGTATGCTTAACAAAACACTGTTGAAATATTGACAACTGTTTGCTAATCTTGTTCCCAGAATGTGCTGTCCCCAACTGCCAAATTGTAGAATGTACTCCCTCACCAGTTGCATGAAAACTGCCCACTCGCCCTGACCCATCAATAAACTTTCCTCCCTGCCCTCTCCAAGGAAAGTATATAAGATTTGCTTAAGCTGTTCTCAGGGCTCTCTGCTCTATTCAAGTGAGCACTGAGGCCCAGCATGCTGGACCCCCAATAAACCCTTAGCTGTTTCATGAGACAGTCTCTTGGTGGTATCTTCCTCTGCCGCTCACCCGACATTTATTGGATGATTGAATGTAGAAGAGAACATCCTGTCAAAAAGGTATAGTTCGTAGGATTAGGAAGATAGTTGGTAGGTTTAGGAAGAAGCGTGAGTATAGGATTTGGAAAAAAAGTTCTTTAGCAATAGGGTTTCAGTTAGAGAGTGAAGTTAAATGTCAGCACACGTGAAGAGTCAGTCACAATGACAAACTGGACAAAATATGTAGGAAAGCAGATATCAATGGAAACATTACAAAATCAGGCAAAGTATAAAGTGATTGACAGGATTAGAGATTTTCAAGAGGGTTGAGTTTGAATATATAATCTTGGGAAGAAACAAATATGTAGTCACCAATAGGATTGACATTTGAGAGCACTAGGCAACCTAGACATGGAAGTTTTTAGTAATACATGTTCACTTTACATTGTGGCTTTGGTACAATCATAAGCATGACACTTGCATTTTGTGTCCAGAATATTACTGTGATTAAATGTATATTTAGATCAGGGGCCATGAGTATTTCTTCCACCATATCTGGGAGCAATATTTGAAGACGTATAAATTCATATTGGGGAAACAAAGAGGTGTACCCTGTGACTATGAATATAGAGATAATGCATGAGTAGACATTACTGTGAATATATAATGAAACTGGTTCCACTTTTAATAATGATTAGAATTGATATCTGAAAACTTATAAGAAATCTTATATTGATATACAATCATTCATTCCAAGCTGTTACACAAATAATGGTAATATTAGGGTTATGGTTTATCATGAAGAATGTGTGAGTTTTGCTACAAAAGTGATTATGGAAATCAAAAATAATATGTGTGGAAATAAGTCTCATGAAAAGACAAGCCAAGAAAGATGGAGGAATACATGTGTTCTGAAGCAGGAAGTCATTGAAAGTGAAAAAAATTGTCTATAAATTTTCTAACTTGTGCTTGAAATATATATATCCTATGATATGTATGAACTGAAGAAATAGTAATGTACCAGTGTTGAATAAAAATGAATGTTAAACTACACATCATGTCCCATCAGAATCTACTTGCATTGATGTTAAACTTACTGTAGAAATATTAGGATTTGTATGCACCATTCACTGAAATTAGTTTTCAGTAATAGGAAACAAATATGTATTTCAGGTGGATGAATATTTCTGAGAATAATTTTGTGAAAAGTTGATTATAAATCCACATACAAGAATATGAATGAATTTAGGGAGTGTATAGTAAAACCCATTTTTCATAATTTGAAAAATCTGGAGAGTATTATATATATATATATATATATATATATATATATATATATATATATATACAGAGAGACATTAAAAATAGCAATATATATTCCAATGGACAATCACCATGAAATATACATCATCCACAGATGCAAAAATATTCATTTTGCTGAACATGAATTTATGTATAATGTTGTTAAACCAGGAAGCTCACCCATAGTTTGAATTTTCAGTTCAAACAGCATTTAGGAGGAGTGATCTCTTCTCACAATTTGTACTTGCAAAGTCAGCCAGCTGAAAAGAATGTACATGTGATACCAGGTAGGATTCTATATGTGCATATAAAATTGCATGTGCTTAACAGGATACAGAGAAATGGAGACAGGAATTCACATATTTTTTAACTTTACATACACATGGTGAACTATTTCAACAAATAATTGACTAGATTTATAACTCCTACCCTATATAACACAAAAGGCAAGTGCAAAAATACAACATGCCTCCTCTGAACTGCTTGCATTTCTATTCTGTTTTGGTTAATTTTCTCCATCATATTAGAATTAGTAGTCAGAGACTATTAGGTAATGGGTTTGTGTCAGGGTTTCAGTATTTAGAATGGAAAATTGGAAAATGAATCCAACGTGTATGTTAATATGTGCTACCAAAAATCTTCCCACTCTCATCCAGAACAATGCCTTGACATTACCATCAATCCCAAGTAAGACACAATTAGAGAAAAGTTAGAAAATCTGTGAATATATTTATGGAATGGAAAATGCTGAGGATTTCACAACCTTGGAGGTGGTAGAGGAGTCTCCAAAAGTAAGGGACAGGGTAAACACTCCACAAACATGGAGTGCTGCTGGCCTAAAGTCTTCTAGAGAAACTGCATCTGAGGGTGGGTACTTGAAATATATGTTGTTGTCAGGAGCTTTAGCTTCCTTTGTAGTGAGACCAACAAAGCTGTGTCTGCATCTATGTGACCTGGAGGACATGGTATGTTATTTTCCAATGAACCTGAGGCAGCAGTGCTGAATTCTCTCTTTGTGGCCAGTGGGGGCTAAGTGTTTCCCCGTGTGGACTATGAAGCCATTTGGTCATCCTCCACTTTTCCTGGTTTTTTTTGCTGCTGCACTGGGAGTTAAGTATTTTCTTCATGAAATACAAGGAGTTCAACTGGCACACAGTGCTGGAGGGAGTTCTGTCACTTGTGGTGGATCAGGGTATGCAGGAGAAAGCACAAACCAGGCTTCTATCTCACATAGCAACCTGAACCACCTTGAACATAGCAACCTGATTCTGAACATTGCCCTGAAAACTCTCCGTATAACAAGATGCCTTTGCATAGAAGGGTCTGCTAGCTGCACCATGTCAGTCAAAAGCCATTTGGAAGCCAATGGCGGATCCACATGGCCCCACCACAGATGTTTTACCACACTCCTGCCCACCAATTCTCTAGGCCCACTAGTCAACAGGCTCCAAGTTACTGACATCTCTCTTCTTCACCATTTTCATGAAACCCAGTCAATCTAGGCACTGTCTGGTATACTCATGATCAGAAACAGGACATCCAAAGTTTCTCCAGTGCCACCTGGGTATGGGAATTTCAAAAATTTCAAGGTATTTATCTAACCATTTTTCAAGGATGAAGTTGGAGGCACTGTGGGTTTCAATTCATTCAGGAACCATTAAATGGTGAGGAAGCTCATTTCAATGAAATCTCTGGAGAACTCTCACAGGCAAGGCTTCCCAAAGAGTTCCAAAAGGTCACATGAAGCCAGGCACATTGAGGTCTACTATGTGAGGTCCATGTGTGTTTTGGGGTGTGTTTAAGGCTGCCAAGTCTTTAAGAATAAAATCATATAATATCCTGGCAGAGATTCCCAGTGTCCTGTGGAAAGCTACCCTCGAACTAGATCTCAGTTTCCAAGGGCGACTCTCATGCGTGGCCTCTTAAATCCCAACACAATTCATGGCAATACTCCTCTGAGGTCAGTTCCAGAACTCAGTCTCTAAGGGGAATCACAGCAAGCCCAGGTGGACGCAGTCATCTCTTCCAACTGCCACACAAATGACCACAAATAAAATCAAAACACTCCCACATGGCCCTCATGTTCTGCCATATAGACACTCATCATAAACTCTGGCTGGAGGTTTCCATGAGGGGCGCAGCCCAAGTCAGTATCCAAAATAAGCTCCCCAGGCCCTCATTTGCCTAACATCTAGGTGGCCTGGACACCCTACCTGTGAAACAGGAATGATCAAATAGGCCTGCCGTTAATACTGCTCTGCTTCTCCAAATTGAGGACTACCTACCGTGGGGATTAGATTCTGTATGTGAATTGGTGTCATGAGAAAACCCTAGCAGCTATGGGCTAGCCTCTGCAGGGCTTGGAAGAACTCATTTGACCCAAAGATCCCTAATCTCACTTGATGAAAGTCAGGAACCTTACAGAGAAATGCGAGATACTTCATCCACAGTGACTGCTCTTTTGGCCATTTTGGTTTTGGATGCGCACATGGGATCTTTCTTTAGATCCATCAGGTGCTGAGAATCTAAGCCACAGCCTCACACAGGGCCAAGAGGCTGATTCAGACACATCCCTTTCCAAAGAAATTAAGCAAAGAGCCACAGATGATGCCCATTCATTTTCTTTTTTTTTTAATTAATTTTTATTGTAGGTTGTTCAAAACAATACATAGTTCTTGATATATCATATTTCACACTTTGATTCAAGTGGGATATGAGCTCCCATTTTTACCCCATATACAGATTGCAGAATCACTTCAGTTGCACAACCATTGATTTACATATTGCCATTCTGGAGCCCATTCATTTTCATTTGAAAACTTTTTCATCAGGCTTCATAAAGGGTTGGCCTGAGGCAAAGACCTTACTGACATTCAGGGCAACAGAACAATAGGTAATTAGAAGGCACAAACCAGGGTTTCTTCACTGAGACTTTTCAAAATCCAGTGGTGTGCCACTACCTGCTTTCTCAGAAAAGGCCCCTCTTCAGAGCTTTCCTTCCGTTTGGCCATCCTCACATCTCTAGGTACCAAGATAGCCTGACTCAGCCTTTGGTAAACCCAAACAAGTGAGACCACTGGGAGTGGAACTGGGACTGGCTCTGTGTGCCTGGCTTCCTGGATCCCACATTCCATCACCAAGGAAGTGAGGTCAGGTCACTTCCTTCAGGAACTGAATGAGGTCACTGCCTTGGCAACCACTTTGTCCTCACAGTTGCTTCCAAGGGTCCCATGAGATGGAGGCTTCCCCTACGTCCTGTGACACTTTCACAAGTTAGAATGGTATATCAACCATAGGCAACCGGAATCAGCTCTCCACACAGGCCTCCTTTGGTCCATCTTCTCTACATTAAGAAGAGAGAGGCTGATTCAGACACAACCCTTCATCCTGACCAGGTTGTTTGCCATGGAAGATGACTTTTGGTCTCTCAGGTCCTTCATAGCTGCCTACATCTTGGACCTTTGCGGTTCTCAGCAGGTAGAAGATCGCCTACATTCCAGTATTATAAGACCAACTCTGTCCCTGCTCTTCTGTAAAGTAAGATTGAGGGAACACTGTATGATTAGGGTTAATAACAGGTTCGATTTGGGTTAGGAATCATTTTGCTGGATGAATAATGGTATTGGGAACCTGCAATATTGATAAGAATATAGAGGTGAAATGTACTCATGAAAACAGAAGTCTAAGTAAGATTTGATGCCCAGAAGGGTATTGGGCCCTTGATTGGGTTACTTACCATTGAATTACGTTCTGCACAGATGTCTCAGATAAATCCATATACAATGGCATAGGACCTTGTACCTTGGATGACTAAATGTCGAAGAGAACATCCAGTCAAAAAGGGATAGTCGGTAGGATTAGGAAGATAGTAGGTAGGTTTAGGAAGTAGAGTGAGTGTAGGATTTGGAACACATGTTATTTAGCAATAGTTACAGAATGAATTTAAATGTCAGCACATGTGAAGAGTCAATCACAATGATGAACTTGGGAAAATATTTAGGTAAGCAGATATCAATAGAGACATTATGAAATGAAGCAAAGTATAAAGTGAGAGATAGGCTTAGATATTTTCAACAGGGTTGAGTTTGAATATATAATCTTAGGAAGAAACAAATATGTAGTCACCAATAGGTTTGTCATTTGAGAGCATTAGGCAACTTGGACATGGATGTTTTTAGTAATCTATGTTCACTTTCCATTTAGGCTTTGGTACAATAAAAAATGTGAACTTTGAATTTTGTGTCCAGAATATTTTTGTGATTAAATGTACATGTAGATCTGGTGACATGAGTATTTCTTCCACCATTTCTGGGAGCAATATTGACTGACTACTACTGACTGATAGGTATAGATTCTTTATGTGATTTGGAGTCATGAGAAAACCCAAGCACCTCTTCAGGGTTTCAAGAACTCATTTGACCCAAAGGATCCCTATTCTCTCTTGATGGAGGTCAGGAACCTAACAGAGGAAGGAAAGAGATTTCATTCACAATTACTGAACTTTTTGCCATTTTGGTTTTGGATGCACACATGGAATCTTTCTTTAGATCCATCAGGTGCTGAGAATCTAAGTCACACAGGGCCAAGAGGCTGATTCAGACACATCCTGTTCCAAAGCAATTAAGCAAAGAGCCACAGGTGATGCTCATTCATTTCCATTTGAAAACTGTTTTGTTCAGGCTTCACAAAGGGGTGGCCTGAGGCAAAGACCTTCCTGACATTCAGGACAACAGAACAATAGGTAAGCAAAAGGTCCAAAGCAGGGTTTCTTCACTGAGACTTTCCTGGTCACACTGTCCCTGCTCTTCTGTAAAGTTAGATTGAGGGAATATTGTATGGTTAGAATTAATAGCACATTCGATTTGGGTTAGGAATCATTCTGCAGGATGAATAATGGTATCAGGAACCTGCAATATTTACAAGAATATATAGATGAAATATGAGTATGAAAACAAAAATCTACGTAAGATTTGAAGCCCAGAAGGACATTGGGCCCTTTAGTGGGTTACTTAGCTTTGAATTATGTTCTTCACAGATGTCTCAGATAAATCGATACACAATGGCATAATACCTTGTACCATGGATGACTGAATGTCGAAGAGAACATCCAGTCAAAAAGGGAAAGTCAGTAGAATTAGGAAGATAGTTGCTAGGTTTAGAAACAACAGTGAGTATAGAATTTGGACCAAAAGTTCTTTAGCAATAGCTTTTCAATAAGAGAGTGAATGTAAATGTCAGGACATGTGAAGAGTCAGTTACAATGATGAACTGGGGAAAACATGTAGGTTAGCAGATATCAATAGAGACATTAAAAATCAGGCAAAGTATAAAGTGAGGGATAGAATTAGACATTTTCAACAGGCTTGAGGTTGAATACATAATCTTAGGAAGAAACAAATATATAGCGACCAATAGGAATTACATTTGAGACAATTTGGCAACCTGGACATGGATGTTTTTAGTAATCCATGCTCACTTTTCATTAAGGCTTTGGTACAAACATAAGAGTGACCTTTGCTTTCTGTGTCCAGAGTATTACTGTGGTATAATGTATATGTAGATCAGGTGACATAAGTATTTCTTTCACCATTACTGGGAGCAATATTTTGAAGACATATAAATTCATATTGGGGGAACAAAGCGGTGTACTCTGTGTCAATGAATATAGAAATAATTCATGAATAGACCATACTGTGAATAAATAATAAAAATGATTCCAACATTAAATAATGAATTGATTTGATATCTGAAAATATACAGAAAATCTTTAATTGATATACATACATTCATTACAACCAGTTATACATCTAACAGTAATATGAGGGTTATGGTTTATCATGAAGAGTGTGTGAGTTTTGCTTCAAAAATGATTATGGAAATCGAACATAATGTGTTTTGAAAGAAGTCTCATGAAAAGACCAGTCAAGAAACCTGGAGGAATATATGAGTTCTGAAGCAGGAGGTGATTGAAATTGAAACAAATGTCTATAAATTTGTGAACTTGTGCAAGAAATATATATGCTATGATGTGCATAAACTGAAGAAATATTAATATACCACTGTTTAATAAAAATGAACTGCAAAATACACATCATGTCCCATAGGAAACTGCATGCATTGATGTTAAACTGGGTATTACTGTAGAAATATTAGGATTTGTATGCACCATTCTCTCAAGTTAGTTTTCAGTACTAGGAAACAAATATGTATTTCAGGTGGATGTATATTTCTGAGAATAATCTTGTGAATAGTTGATCATGAATTCACATACATGAATATGAATGATTTTAAGGAATGTATAATAAGACTCATATATTTGATAATTAGAAAAATTTGGAGAGTGTGTGTATACACACACACACACACACACATATACATATATATACACACACACAGACACACACACAGAGAAATTAAAATCTAGCAATATATATGCCAATCGAAATTCATCATAAAATATATACCATCCACAGATGCAAAAATAATTATTTCACTAAAAATGTTTTTATGTATAATGGTGTTCTACTAGGAAGCTCACCCATAGGTTGAATTTTCAGTTCCAACAGCGTTTAGGAAGAGTGATCTCTTCTCATAACTTCTATTGGCCAAGTCACAAACCTCACTAAAACGTACGTGTGATAACAGGTAGGATTCCACATGTGCATATAAAAATACATGTGTTGAATAGGCTACAGAGAAAGGAGACAGGAATTTGTTGAGAGCCACATATGAAGGGGCCCCAGCAAACTTCCAGCTGGCAGCAAATTTCCAGCTGTTGGATGATTATTGGCTAACAGTGGCCCCAGCAACATCTAGCTCATTGGAGATTCTCATTGAACTGTTTCCCCGCCCTTTCAGACTGCAAGCTGATGATTGGCTCACAGCGGCCCCAGCAACATCTAGCTGATTGGCTCCTCTGTGGTGATGCTCATTGGACAGTTTCCCTGCCCTTTCAGACCACGGAGCTGCTCATTGGGGGACTTTTTTGGCTCCACCCACGCAACCCAACCAATCGGCCTCAAGAGCAGGAGAATTGTGGAAGGTGGAGAGGCTTGTGGGAGTGACAGAGACTTTATAAGGAAGCCAGTCGTGGCAGTTGGGCTCTGAGGGTTTTTCCTGAGGACCTGTTTTGTATGGCGTGTGTTTTTCTAAAAATAAAGCTCATTTCTTTTGACAAGTGGCTCCTAACTCTTCCCAGCCAGACTGCAGCATTTCCTCGCTTGCACAGGGAACGACTGAGGGTAAGTGATAAGGTAAACTGCTCGCCCCTGAGGGCAGGGCAAGAGGATGGGTAGCCATTTTAAGATTCCTCTTTAGTTTTGCTTCACTTTTGTTTTAAGCTGCCTGTCCATGGAGATGATTGAGACGGAAGAAAAACCACTCACATATGAGGAAAAACTATTCACGTCTGAGGAACAGATAGGGAGAAAGTACGGACACACATGTCAGGAGGAAAGAAAGGCTATAATGACTTTTTGTTGTTCCCTTTTTATTTCAGTCTGTCTCTGTTTTGTTTGGAGTCATCCTGTTGGGTTTTATTATAGTAGAAATACGGGATCAGAAATTAGTAAAAAACAAACTGAAAGAGTGTTAAGTAAATTGTTAGAGGAAGGAGGTGTATCAGTAAAATCAAGAACAGTCAGGGCATACAGTGATAAAATACAAAAATGTACCCCATGGCCTTTTAAGGAGGAGTTGTTAAGTATATCATAATGGAACCATCATGGTGAAGATTTCAAAACAGTAGAAAAGAACAGCCCAGGGACTCAGCCAGTTGGCACATTGCCATTGTGGACGTTCATATCTGCTTTGCTTAGTCCAAAGCATTCAGTTAAGACACAGATAGAGGAATAAAGCTTAGAGCAGAAAAAGCCATCAGGGGCAAAGTTACAAAAGGAGACTGCTACTAACATCTTTCTATCACCAGAGGGCATAAGTGTCCAACAACAGCGCCACCTCTACAGGAAACTGTTACTAACACCTTTCTATCACCAGAGAATGTAAATGTCCAACTAACAAGGCCACCTCCATATGCTGGGAGGCCCCCAACCCCCGCAGTTGATAGTTCGGTTCCTGAGACAGGATCTCAAGTATTTACATGCCCGGTATTTTAGGTAGGAGGGCAGAGAATTCACCTTGCTTTAAATTTTAAAATAGTGAAGCAGCTAAAAGAGGCTGTAACAACCTATGGTCCTCAAGCACCCTTCATTGTAAGCTTGGTCCAATCTATTAACAACTTAAATGTGATGCCAGTAGATTGGGCTAATATGTGTAAAGCTGTGCTAAAGGGAGGACAATACCTGTTATGGAAGGTTGCCAATGAGAAATTTTGCAAGGAGACGGCTAGGCGAAATGCAGCAGCTGGTTATCCTCAGAGAAATCTAGATATGTTGTTAGGAAAGGGACCTAATGAGGATCAGCAGCAACAAATTCCATATGATCATGGTATATACGAATTAATTGCTGTAGAAGTGGTTAGGGCATGGAAGACTTAACAAGGACTTGGAGGATTACAAGGTCAATTATCTAAGGTAATACAAGGAGCTAATGAATCTTATGCTGAATTTGTAGATAGGCTTATTAAAACAGCTACCAGAGTTTTTGGGAATACAGAACAAGCAATTCCATTAATAAAACAACTGGCTTATGACCAAGGGAATTGTTGGTGCAGAGATATCATTAGACCATGGAAACATGAAGATTTAAACACATATATTAAATTATGTAGAGACATTAATGAATAAGAGCAAGTCGTTGCAGCTACAGTAAAACAGGCTTTAGATGCCAGGCCAAGAACATGCTAGAATTGTGAAGAAAAGGACATTTTAAAAGGAATTGCCCCATAGGAGGAGGGTTTAACAAAACTAGGAATCAAAGGAGTAGAATACCGTGTATTTGCCCACGATGCCATAGAGGAAGACATTGGGCTAATGAATGTCATTCTCAAACAAACATAGAAGGTAATTCATTATCAAAAAATGAACAAAGACTAGGTGTTTATCCACAATATTATGGAGAAAGGCATCGGGCTCCACTGCCAAAAAATGGAGAGGTGGGCCCAATGCTCTGGGTCCCAAAACCACAAATATACGGAGCACTGGAGGAACCCAGCAACCCCATCAGGATAGTGCACAGGACACATTTTTTATCAGATCCCTCGTCAGACAAACCAGAGGGAGTACAGGGTTGGACATCAGCGCCTCCGACAGATCAGTACTAATTCCAGAGATGAGAGTTCAAATAATTCCTACAGGGCTGAAAGTACCTCTTCCCAAAGGAACAGTAGGCTTATTATTAGGATGCAGCTCTTCTACTCTAAAAGGACTTAGGATAATTCCTTGGGTAATTGTTTCCGATTATGAAGGTGAAATAAAAATTATAGCCAGTTCTCCAAAGGATTTATCAGTAATTTCACCAGGAGATAGAATAGCACAGTTATTAATAATACTCAGCCTACATAATAAATTTTCTAGTCATTCTGTAGAAAGAGGTTCCATGGGATTAGACTACACAGGTGTAGATTGGGCTATGCTTTCTTTAAATTTAGATTCTCGCCCCATGCTAAAACTAAATATTCAAGGACATGAATTTAATGGGCTACTGGATACAGGTGCAAACTCTAGCATCATCTCTCATCAAGAATGGCCAAAACATTGGCCATTACAACAAGCCACTCAAATGCTTTGAGGCCTAGGAGTGGCGACTAATCCCCTTAAAGGTGCAATTGTATTAGATTGGAAGGATCCTGAAGGATGTGAAGGAACTATACAGCCATATGTATTGGATCATCTTCCCGTTAATTAATGGGGATGAGATGTCCTTGATCAATTAGGTTTGACATTAACAAATAAGGTCAACCAAAATGCACCCACTACTATGGCTAGACAAGGTTTTAGGAAAAGAAAAATATTAGAAAAACAAGAAGAAGGTATAGGAGCACCAACACAAATAGATCAAGGAACAGACAAAAATGTGTTGGATTTTCAGAAAGGGCCACTGAGACAATAAAAATTACTTGGAAATCAGAAAGACCAGTATGGGTTCCTCAATGGCCCCTGACTAAAGAAAAGATACAAGCAGCCCATGACCTGATCAAACAACAATTAGTGGAAGGACATATACAACCTTCTGTATCTCCCCATAATACTCCCATTTTTGTCACCAAAAAGGAATCTGGTAAATGGAGATTATTGCAAGATTTAAGAACCATTAATAATGAGATGGTTATTACGGGACCTGCTCAATCAGGGATTCCTCAATTGTCTGCTTTGCCAAGAACTTGGTATGTTTTAGTTATACATATTAAAGATTGTTTTTTTTTTCATTTCAAATTCATCCTGAGGATAGTCCACGTTTTGCATTTACTATCCCTGCACTGAATCATGAAGCTCCTTATCAGAGGTAAGAGTGGAAACTACTCCCTCAAGGGATGGCTAACAGCCCAACTACATGTCAAATTTATGTTAACAAAGTAATCCTGCCATTTAGAAATCAAAATCCTTAACTACAAATATTTCACTATATGGATGATGTATCATTTGCACACAAAGCTAAAAACACATTGCTAGAATGTTATGCCACACTTACAAACTGATTAAAAAAATTATAATCTAGAGATAGCAATAGATAAAGTATAATTAAAATTTCCAATAAATTATTTAGGAGTTCTATTATCCTCAACCATGGTCAGTCCACCAAAAATTCAAATAGGAGTAGATCAACTCCAATCAACTAATGACTTTCAAAGTTATTAGGAGACATAAATTGGATAAGGCCTTAACTAATTATACCAACAGGAGAGTTGGGACCTTTATTTGATATCCTAAAAGGTCTATTAGATCCAAATTCACCCAGAATGTTAACACCTGAAGCAAGAAAGGCATTAAAAATCATTGAAACATAAATGGGAAATATGCATTTGGATAGAGTTGATATAATTTTGCCTTTATTATTTATTGTACTACCAACAAAAAAAAGTATTTCTACAGGAGTATTTTGGCAAGAAGGTCCATTATTATGGATTCATTTATCTTATTCTTCTCACACTATTATTACTAGGTATCCTGAGACTGAGGGACAATTAATACTCATAGGAATAAAAGCAGCAAAGTGAGTGTGTGGAATTTCACCCAATAAAATTATTACTCCATATTCTTTGAATCAAATTGATAAATTAGCTAATGAGTTAAATACTTGTGCAGTAATCATGTGTAAATCAAATGTTTCATTTGATAACCACTTACCATCTAATCTTTTATTGTCTTTTTGGTCATCGCATCCTGTAATTTTTCCAAAAATGACAAGAAAACAAGTATCATGAATGCTCCAAGTATATTCACTGATGAGACAAATCATGGCACAGCAGCAATAGTTACACCTGATCAAACTTTTACATTTTTACTACCCAAACAATCAGCTCAAAAGGTAGAGCTTAATGCAGTATTACAAGCTTTTGTGATGTTTAAAGATTCTGTATTTAATTTATTTTCCCTTAGTCAGTATATAGTTAATGCTATAGTATCCCTTGAAGATGCTGGTAGTATTTCCCCTTCTGCTACTGTTTTCTCTTTGCTTTCCAGTATACAATGTCTAATCTGGGACAGAAAAGATTCATTCTTTATAGGACATATCAGGGCACATACAGGATTGCCTGGAGCCCTTAGTTTTGGCAATGATTTAGCAGATTAAACTACACATGACTTACATACATATTTTCTCTACACTAGAAGAAGCTACAAATTTTCATAAAAAGTTTCATGTCAATGCTAATACTTTACAAAAGTGTTTTAAAATAACTAAAGAAAAAGATAGAAAAATAATAAAACAATGTCAAAATTGTGTGACCTTTTTACCACAAGTTAATCTTGGAGTCAATCCTAGAGGATTGATACCTAACCATATTTGGCAGATGAATGTCACACACTTGCCAGAATTTGGAAAATTAAAATATTTGCATGTTACAGTTGATACTTCTTCTAGATTTTTGATGGGCTCCCTTCATGCGGGGGAAAAAACTAAAGAGGTTATAGCTCATTACTTACAAAATTTGCCACTTTGGACATTCCAAAACAGTTAAAAACAGATAATGCCCCTGATTATACTCCTACCTCTTTTAAACAATTTTTCTCATCATTTGGCATTACTCATATAACAGGAATCCCATACAATCCACAGGGACAATGCATAGTGAAAGAGCACATGAAACTATTAAAATGTACTTATTAAAGCAAAAAGACGCAATTGGGAAGGGGTATGAATTCCCCAAAGATAAACTTAAAATAACCCTTTTTACTCTAAACTTTTTAAATTTGGATTCATCAGGACTTAGTGCTGCGGAAAAGCATATGTGTCCAAAAAATGTGCATAAGTTCAAGGTACTTTGGAATAATATTCTAACAGGACAACAGAAATGTCCTGACCCAATTATTGTCTGGACTCGGGGGTCTTTTTCTGTGTTTCTACAGGGAGAACAGCAGCCGATTTAAATAACAGAGAGATTAACTAAGGTCCTGACCCAGAGATTGCCTGGAGTCGGGAGTCTCTTTATGTGTTTCCACAGGGAGAACAGCAGCCAAATTGGATTCCAGAGAGATTAACTAAAGTACTGACCCAGTGATTGTCTGGAGTCAGGGGTCTGTTTGTGTGTTTCCACAGGAAGAACAACAGCCGATTTGGATTTCAGAGAGATTAACTAAAGTGATTTCTATAGACCAAAATAAGATGATTTGGCTCAAATCCATAACAGCTGATATCCAAAACTTCAGTTTCACTATCCTTACATCTGTGACAGTACAGGGATGCTTTTTTCAATATCTATTTTATTATTGCCCTTTCCCGTATCATGAAGTTTTATTTGTTTTTTTTGAGCTCATTGAGACCTAGGTTAATGTTTTGCTGATCAGTTCTATATTTTGACTATAGAGTTTTTAAACATTGCACTGGTGATTTCACCTGTGAAAAGTTATAAGGCCTTTACTATTATGTAATGTGTTGTATGTATTATATTATGTGTGCACACTTGTGTTTTGTGTTATATGTTTGAATGTACGTATGTCCATATATCATATATGATGAGTGCTCATAAAAAATGTATGCAAATATTTTTTTATTCACGTGATCTAAATGGTTTAATTTAAATTGAGTAAACAACTGTTGAGCATTGTTTTAATATGTGAACAAAAAAGGAAGTTAACAGACCTGTTTGTTTACTTCATCTTTTCATTTCATTATATTTAATAATTCTCTTCAAAATAATGTAAATTTTTAAGAAAATTATTTTCTTTTAGTGCCTTCTGGAATGTTAAATAATTTTCCTTTACCCATTATTGCCAGAATTTCTATCTTCATACCAGTGCCGTTGAAGTCAAAGATAAAACCAATCTACAGCTTCTGCAATAGCCATCCCTGAAATTCTTGCAGAACTTGTCAGGACTATGTATCACTTTTATGCATTGTGAACTCTCTCTTGGTGAAGCCACTTGTGGTAGTGTTGGGGTATATATGCTGACGCTATCAGCAGTGGTACAATATTTCCAAAAGTAGCCATCAATTGGCTTGGTGTGTCTTCCTTATTCTCACTTGATAGAGGTCAGAAACCTTACAGAGGAAGGGGAACGACTTCATCCACAATGACTGCTCTTTTAGCCATTTTGGTTTTGGATGCACACATGATATCTTTCTTTAGATCCATCCATCTAAGAATCTAAGCAACAGCCTCACACAGGGCCAAGAGGCTGATTCAGACACATCCCTTTCCAAAGCAATTAAGCAAAGAGCCACAGGTGATGCCCATTCATTTGCATTTGAAAACTGTTTTCTTCAGGTTTCACAAAGGGGTGGCATGTGGGAAAGACCTTCCTGACATTCAGGGCAACAGAACAATTGTTAAGCAAAAGGCCCAAACAGGGTTTCTCCACTGAGACATTAGTAGTCACACTGATATCTGAGTTTTCTGAGATGCTCGCCATTCCCTTCAGCTATCCACTACATGGCCATGTCACAGAGCTTGGAGGTGGCACATATCTTTGATACAAAACCATGAGCCTCTTCTGGAGAGTGGCCAGATTTCAGGAAGAAAACAGGAACTTAGGAAGATAGCAGGTGTTGCCCATCAATAAGGCAAGCTGCATTCCATTTATAAATTGGGCAGGATGAATGCTGGGAAGCTTTCTACTAGTCAGGACACATCCATTGATGCATTCTCTTTTCTAATATCTACAACCACGGACACAGTGGGGTACACAGACACAGAAACACTCGCATTGTCAAACGACTTACTAGAAACAGTTCACTCCAAACAAAACAAACCGCATTTCCTACCTATTCTCAGAACATGAGACAAAACCACAAACCCTCACCCACACCAACAAAGCCCCCTTCTTCCCCCAAGTAGGTCTGTGAATATCTGGAGTGTTCTCTGACTGTGGGGCATTCTAGGTTGCCCCGAAATGGCCTGTCCTGTCTCAGATCTGGTGTCCTTAACCAACTCTCTGAAGTTGTCAGGAGCCAGCGGTGAGTCACTACCTTCTTTCTCAGGAAAGGCCCCTCTTCAGAGCTTTCCTTCCATTTGGCCATGCAAACAGGATGGTCCAAAGTAGGTACCAAGAAAGACTGACTCTGTTATCTAGAATTCCAAAAATTGAGACCACTGGGACTGGGACATGGACTGGCACTGTTTGACTGGCTTTTTGTATCCCAAGATCAGAGAGTTTCTTCCCCAAGGAAGTGAGGTGAGGTTACTTCCATGAGGAACTGAATGAGTTCACTGCCTTGGCAACCACTTTGTACTAAGAGTTGCTTCCAAGGGTCCCATGAGATGGATGCTGTCCTTGCTTCCTGTGACACTTTCACAAGTTAGAATGGTATATCAACCATAGGCACCCGGGAACAGCTCTCCACACAGGTCTCATTTGGTCCATCTTCTCTACATTAACAATAGAAAGGCTGATTCAGATACAACCCTTCATCCTGACCAGGTTGTTTGCCATGGAAGATGAATTTTGCTGTCTCAGGTTTTTCAGAGGTGCCTATATATTCTTCAGTGATAATTTCTGCATGGAGCTTCAGTTCCTGAAGGAAGTGACCTGACCTCACTTCCTTGGTGATGGAATGTGGGATCCAGGAAGCCAGGCACACAGAGCCAGTCCCAGTTCCACTCCAATTGGTCTCACTTGTTGGATTTACCAAGGACAGAGTCAAGCTACCTTGGTACCTACAGATGTGAGGATGGCCAAATGCCAGGGATGCTCTGAATAGGGGCCTTTCCTGAGAAAGCAGGTAGTGGCACACCAATGGATTTTACATTTCTCAGTGAAGAAACCCTGGTTTGTTCCTTCTAATTACCTATTGTTCTGTTGCCCTGAATTTCAGTAAGGTCTTTGCCTCAGGCCAACCCTTTAGAAAGCCTGAAGAAAGAGTTTTCAAATGGAAAAGAATGGGCAACATCTGTGGCTCTTTGCTTAATTGCTTTGGAGAGGGATGTGTCTGAATCAGCCTCTTGGCCTGTGTGAGGCTATGGCTTAGATTCTCAGCACCTGATGGATCTAAAGAAAGATTTTATGTGCGCATCCAAAACCAAAATGGCCAAAAGAGCAGTCACTGTGGGTGAAGTATCTCGCATTCCTCTGTAAGGTTCCTGACTTCCATCAAGTGAGAATAGGAATCTTTGGGTCAAATGAGTTCTTCCAAGCCCTGCAGAGGCCAGCCCATAGCTGCTAGGGCTTTCTCATGACACCAATTGACATTAACAATCTAATCCCCAAGGTAGGTAGTCCTCAATTTGGAGAAGCAGAGCAGTATTAACGGCAGGCCTATTTGATCATTCCTGGTTCACAAGAAGGGTGTCCCGGCCACCCAGACTTTAGGCAAATGAGGGGCTGGGGAGCTTATTTTGGATACTGACTTGGGCTGCGCCCCTCATGTAAACCTCCAGCCAGAGTTTATGATGAGTGTCTATATGGCAGAACATGAGGGCCATGTGGGAGTGTTTTGATTTTATTTGTGGTCATTTGTGTGGCAGTTGGAAGAGATGACTGGGTCCACCTGGGCTTGAACTTGCTGTGATTCCCCTTAGAGACTGAGTTCTGGAACTGACCTCAGAGGAGTATTGCCATGAATTGTGTTGGGATTTAAGAGGCCACGCATGAGAGTCGCCCTAGGAAACTGAGATCTAGTTCGAGGGTGGCTTTCCACAGGACACTGGGAATCTCAGCCAGGATATTATATGCTTTTATTCTTAAAGACTTGGCAGCCATAATTAAGATTCAAAACACGCATGGCCTCCATCTCATGGGATTCTTGGAAGCAACTGTTAGGACAAAATGGTTGCCAAGGCAGTGAAATCATTCTGTTCCTGAAGGAAGTGACCTAACCTCACTTCCTTGGTGATGGAACTCTCTGAACTTGGGATCCAGGAAGCCACTTAAACAGTGCCAGTCCTAGTCCCAGTCTCAGTGTTTTCACTTTTTGGATTTCCCGAGGACAGAGTCATTCTTTCCTGCTAACTACTGATGTTAGGATGGCCAAATAACAGGAAAGCTCTGAAGAAGGGCCTTTCCAGAGAAAGAAGGTCGTGCCTCACTGCTGGCTCCTGACAAATTCAGAGAGGTGACCAAAGACACAAGATCTGAGACACACAGGCCATTTTGGGGGAACATTGTATGGCCCTCCAGTCACAGGACACTCCGGATAGTCACAGACCTACTTGTGGGAAGGAGGTGTCTTTGTGGGTGTGGGTGTGAGTTTGTGGTTTTCTCTCATGTTCTGAAAGCATCACGGGAATTCCAGGGTTTTCAATCATTCGAAGCCAGCGAGTTCCCTTAGCCGGGCCAGCTTCCTCCTGGGGAGGTGGGGCTGTGTGTGCTGTGGGGGAGTTATCTGGAGGGCGTAGGGCCAGCTTAGCTTCCTCCAATGGCGGAGAGGCTGAGTCAGCTGCAGGGGAATAACTTAGAGGGGGTTGGTGGTTGGGGGATGAGGGCAGGGTATAAGGAGGGGGATGAGAGTCCAGTAGAGTCAAATCTTGTGACTCAGGGAGAACAGAGGGTGGTGGAGGAGGAGAAGCAGAGGGTTTGAGAGATCATGGGGGAAGCAGTACGAGCAGGGAAAGGGACAAGGAAAGGCTTCACGCATGGAGGAGGAGACTTGCAGAGGTCCTGCAAAGTTAAGATACATGGCTGTTGATCAGGATGGCTATGTGTGCGCAGCTGAAAGACAATATCTCTGACTTTTTAAATTAGTGGGAAGAAGAAAGATGCTTCTAGGGGCAATCCGACTTGAAAGGTGAAACATTCTGAGGCACAGACAGTCTGGCAAGTCTGGAGTTTTACTGAAAAAGAAAGATTCTGAGCCCTTAAGCGAACTTTGGTCCAGTGATCAAGGGTCAGGGACAGAGACATTGAAGTGCTCTTTCCCATATTGAAAGATACACAAACAGTGAATGCAACAACACACAACACAGACAAGACAAGACAATAAAGACAGGCAATGGACGTCCAAAACTGAGACCAGGACTGCATAGCAGGCAAAACCCTATGGGCTGGCAATACCGAATCTGAAACAAAAAATCACTGAGTCGAGGAGACAATTGTTCCTCGATTTCTCGAGTCCTCGGTGGCATCCCCCAATACCATTATTCATGCAGCAGAATGATTCCTAACCCAAATCGAACATGTTATCAACCCTAACCATATACTGTTACCTCAATCTAACTTTTCAGAAGAGCAGGGACAGAGTTGGTCTTACAATCCAGGAATGTAGGGGATCTTCCATCTGCTGAGAACCTCAAAGATCCATGCAAAAATGATCCCTGAAGAAGATGTAGGCAGCTTTGAAAGACCTGATTGAGCAAAAGTCATCTTCCATGGTGAACAACCTGGTCAGGATGAAGGGTTGTGTCTGAATCAGCCTCTCTATTCTTAATGTAGAGAAGATGGACCAAATGAGACCTGTGTGGAGAGTTGTTCCCAGGTGCCTATGGTTGATATACCATTATAACTTGTGAATGTGTCACAGGAACCAGGGGCAGCCTGCATCTCATGGGACCCTTGGAAGCAACTGTTAAGACAAAATGGTTGCCAAGGCAGTGAACTCATTCTGTTCCTGAAGGAAGTGACCTCACCTCACTTCCTTTGTGATGGAACTCTTTGATCTTGGGATCCAGGAAGCCAGTTAAACAGTGCCAGTCCTAGTCCCAGTCCCAGTGTTCTCACTTTTTGGATTTCCCTAGGACAGGGTCATTCTTTCTTGCTAACTACTGATGTTAGGATGTCTAAATGGCAGAAAAGCTCTGAAGAGGGGCCTTTCCTGAGAAAGAAGGTAGTGCCTCACCGCTGACTCCTGACAACTTCAGAAAGTTGGCCAAAGACACAAGATCTGAGACAGGACAGGCTATTTTGGAGGAACATTGTATGGCCCTCCAGTCAGAGGACACTCCGAATAGTCACAGACCTACTTGTGGGAAGGAGGTGCCTTTGTGGGTTTGGGTATGAGTTTGGGGTTTTGTCTCATGTTCTGAGAATAGGTAGGAAAGGCGGTTTGTTTGGTTTGGAGTGAACTATTTCTAGTAATGAATAATGGTATTGGGAACCTGCAATATGTATAAGAATATACAGGGGAAATATATGTATGAAAACAGAAATCTAAGTAACATTTGAAGCCCAGAAGGGCATTGGGCCCTTGAGTGGGATACTTAGCTTTGAATAAATCGATATACAATGGCATAGGACCTTGTACCTTGGAAAATTGAATGTAGAAGAGAACATCCAGTCCAAAAGGATAGTCGGTAGTGAAAGGTTATTAAAATATTTAATTGTCACTTCCTGTTTTTCTGTATGCTTAACAAAACACTGTTGAAATCTTGAGAACTGTTTGCTAATCTTGTTCCCAGAATGTACTGTCCCCAACTGCCAAACTGTAGAATATGCTCCCTCACCAGGTTGCATGTAAACCGCCCACTCGCCCTTACCCATCAGTATACTTCCTCCCTGCCCTCTCAAGGAAAGTAAATAATCCCTGCTTAAACTGTTGTCAGGGCTCTCTGCTCTATTCAAGTGAGCTCTGAGCCCCAGCATGCTGGACCCCAAATAAACCCTTTGCTGTTGCATGAGACAGTCTCTTGGTGGTCTCTTCCTCTGACACTCGCCGGACCTTTACATATTGACGTTCCACCGAGTTCCGTCACTGGCGGACGAGAGACCCCAAAGGGCTCCTCTCGGGGCAAGTAAGGCACCTCTTTCTGGTTTCAGGATTCATGTTAGGGCTTGGCAATATCGCTTGCGATGAACAGCCTGAGTTCTCTCCGACTTTGGCTGAGAGACCTCTCACAGAGACACAGGGCACCTCCCTGGGGGACGCCGCAGAGGACTCAGGAAATCAAGGAACAATTGTCTCCTCGATTCAGTGATATTTTGTTTCGGATTCGGTATTGCCATCCCATCGGGTTTTGCTGTCTACTGATTCCTGGTCTCAGTGATGTACGTCCATTGCCTGTCTTTATGGTCTTGTTATATCTGTGTCGTGTGTCGTTGCATTTAGTTTGTGTATCTTTCATCATGGGACAGAGCACTTCAATGCCTCTGTCCCTGACCCTTAATCACTGGACCAAAGTTCGCTTAAGAGTTCAGAATCTTTCTTTTTCAGTAAAACTCCGGACCGGCCAGAATCTCTGAGCCTCAGAATGTCCCACCTTTGGAGTCGGATGGCCACTAGAAAGATCTTTCTACTTCCCACTAATTTAAAAAATCAGAGATATTGTCTTTCAGCTGGGCCCACATAGCCATCCAGATCAACAGCCATATACCTTAAATTGGTAGGACCTCTGCAAATCTCCTCCTCCATGGGTGAAGCCTTTCCTTGCCCCTTCCCCTACTCCTATTGCTTCCCCCACGATCTCTCAAACCCTCTGCTCATCCTCCTACTCCACCCTCTGTTCTCCCTGAGTCACAAGATTTGACTCTACTGGACTCTCCTCCCCCTCCTTATCCCCTCTCCTCTTCCCCCAACCACCAACACACTCTAAGTGATTCCCTTGCAGCTGACTCAGCCTCTTCGCCATTGGAGGAAGCTAAGCTGGCCCAGGGCCCTCCAGATAACTCCCCCGTGGCACACACAGACCTCCTCCCCTGGAGGAAGATGGCCCGGATAAAGGAACTCGCTGGCTGTGAATCATTGAAAACCCTGTAACTCCCGTGATGCTCCCCCTATGTCCCTACGGGCCAATGATTGACGACAACAATGGGGGAAAATTGCAAGCCTACCAGTATTGGCCTTTCTCCTCTTCAGACCTATATAACTGAAAAAATAACAATCCCCCTTTTTCCGAGGACCCTACCCGGCTCACAGGTCTGGTTGAATCATTGATGTTTTCATACCCGCCTGCTTGGAATGACTGTCAACAACTTTTAGGGACTCTCTTCATGACAGAGGAACAAAAGAGAATCCTCCTGGAAGCTAGAAAAAATGTCCTCGGACCAGATGGGAGACCGACACATCTTCCCAACATAATCAAAGCCAGCTTTCCTTGAAGCGACCAAACTGGATCCTCAACACATTTGAAGGTAAGAAAGCATCTGTCCACTTTTCGCTGGGTTCCAAATAATTTGGCCAAGGTAAGAGAGATTATTCGAGGGCCTAATGAATCTCCCTCTATGTTTCTAGAGAGAATTATGGAGGCATATAGAAGATATACACCTTTCAATCCTCAGGCAGAGGATCAAAAAGCATCTGTCACAATGGCCTTTATTGGGCAAGCTGCCCTAAATATTAAAAGAAAGTTACAATACTTAGATGGATTACAAGATATGATTTTGGGAGATTTAGTCAGAGAAGCCGAGAAAGTATACTATAAGAGAGAAACTGAGGAAGAGAAGGGAGCAAAGGGAGGATAAAAGAAACAAAAGACAGACTACGGCGTTGACTAAGGTCCTGGTCAGAACACCAAAAGGGCCAGAAATTAAGAAATAGGGAGACAGGAAGAGATACCTGGTCCCATGCCGGAGGCCATCCCTGGCCTCAAATCAATGTGCCTATTCTAAAGAAAAAGGACACTGGGCCCACGAGTGCCCTAGAAAGAGACAGCCATGCCAGCCAGCCATTCTGACTCTGGAGGATGACTACAAAAGTTGGGGCTCAGATCCCCTCCCTGAGTTCGGGGTAACTTTTGAAGTGAAGGGGACCCCAGTAAACTTTGAAGTGGATACAGGGGCAATATACTCAGCCCATAAGGCTCCATTGGGCCCTCTATCAAATAAAAGGTCTACTGGCTGCACCATGTCAGTCACAAGGCATTTGGAAGCCAATGGAAGATCCACATGGCCCACCACAGATGTTTTATCACACACTTTCATAACACTGCTCTAGTCCCACTACTCACCAGGCTCCAACTTACTGGCATCTCTGTTCTACACCATTTTCTTGAAACCCAGTCAATCAAGGCACTGTCTGGTATACTCATGATCATCAAGAGGACATCCCAAGGTTCTCCAGTTTTAGCTGGTCATGGGAATTTCAAAAATTTTATGATAATTTTCCAGCAATATTTCACGGATGAAGTTGGAGGCACTGTGGGTTTCAATTTATTCAGGAACAATTAAATGCTGAGGAAGCTAATTTCAGTAAACTCTGGAGCACTCTCACAGGCAAGGCTTCCCAAAAAGTGCCCAAAAAGTAACATGAAACCAGGCCCATTGAGGTCTACAAAGCGAGGTCCATGTGTGTTTTCAATCTCAATTATGGCTGCCAAGTTTTTCAGAATTAAATCATGTGATATCTTGGCTGAGATTCCCAGTGTTCTTTGGAAAGCCAACCTGGGCCTAGACCTCGGGTTCCAAGGTTACCTCTCATGCCTGGCCTCCTAAAATCCCATCACAATTCATGGCAATACTTCTCTGAGTTCAGTTCCAGATCTCAGTCTGTAAGGGGAATCACACCAGAGTTCAAGCCCAGATGGACCCAGTCAACTCTTCCGTGACACAAATGAATACAATTAAAACCAAAATACTCCCACACGTCCCTCATCTTCTTCCATATAAACACTCATCATAAACTCTGCCTGAAGGTTTCCATGAGGGGCACAGCCCAAGACAGTGTCTAAAATAAGCATCCTTGCACCTCATTTGCATACCTTCAGGGTGGCCTGGACACCATTACTGTGAACCAGGAGTAAACAAATAGGCTTGCCGTTAATAAAATTCCAATTCTCCAATTTGAGGCCTACTGACTTAGGGGTTAGATTCTTTATGTGAATTGGAGTCATGAGAAAACCCAAGCACCTATGGGCTAGCCTCTGCAGGTTGTGAAGAACTCATTTGACACAAAGGATCTCTATTCTCACTTGATGGAGGTCAGGAACCTTACAGAGAAAGGCGAGAGGCTTCATTCCAATGACTGCTCTTTTGGCCATTTTGGTTTTGGATTCACACATGGGATCTTTCTTTAGATACATCAGGTGCTGAGAATCTAAGCCACAGCCGCACAAATGGCCAAGGGGCTGATTCAGACACATCCCTTTCCAAAGCAATTAAGAAAAGAGCCAAAGGTGATTCCCTTCATTTCCATTTGAAAACTGTTTTCTCCAGGCTTCACAAAGGTGTGGCCTGAGACAAAGACCTTCCTGACATTCAGTGCAACACAACAATAAGTAAGCAAAAGGCAAAAAGCAGGGTTACTCCACTGAGACTTTCCTGGTCACCCTGATATCTGAGTTTTCTGAGATGCTCGCCATTCTCTTCAGCTCTCCAGTACATGGCCATGTCACAGAGCTTGGAGGTGGTACATATCTTGGACACAAAACCATGAGCCTATTCTGGAGAGTGGCCAGAATTCAGGAAGAAAACACCAACTTAGGAAGATAGTAGGTGTTGCCCATCGATAAGACAAGCTGCAGTCCATTCACAAATAGGGCAGGATAAATTTTGGGAAAATTTATACTAGACAGGACACATCCATTAATGCATTCTCTTTTCTAATGTCAACAACAACGGACACAGACATAGAAAGACTCGGCTTGTCAAAAACTTAGTAGAAACAGTCCAATCCAACCAAACAAACCACCTTTCCTACCTATTCTCAGAACATGAGACAAAACCACAAACACACACCAACTCCCACAAAGGCACATCCTTTCCCCAAGTAGGTCTGTGACTATCCGGGGTGTCCTCTGAATGATGGGCCATACTATGATTCCTGAAAATGGCCTGTCCTCTCTCAGATCTGGTTTTCTTGGCCAACTCTGTGAAGTTGTCAGGAAAAAGTGGTGAGGCACTACCTGCTTTCTCAAGAAAAGTCCCTCTCCAGAGCTCTCCTGGCATTTGCCTTCCTCACATCAGTAGGTACCAAGAAAGACTGACTCTGTCCTTGGAAAATCAAAACAATGAGCCCACTGGGACTGGGACTGGGACTACTTTTGGCTGCCTGGCTTCTTTGATACCAAGATCAGAGAGTTCCATCACCAAGGAAATGAGGTATGTCACTTTCTTGGAACTGAATGAGGTCACTGCCTTGGAAACCACTTTGTCCTAACCGTTGCTTCCAAGGCTACCATGAGATGGAGTTTGCCCCTACTTTCTGTGACACTTTCACAAGTTAGAATGGTATATCAACTATAGGCACCCGGGAACAGCTCTCCACACAGGCCTGGTCAGGTCAGTCTTCTCTACAATAAGAAGAGAGAGGCTGATTCAGACACATCCCGTCATCCTGACCAGGTTGCTCGCCATGGAAGATGAATTTTGCTCTCTCAGGACCTTCATACCTCCCTACAACTTCTCCAGGTATCATTTCTGAATGGACCTTTGAGGTTCTCAGCAGGTGGAAGGTCCCCTGCTTTCCTGTATTGTAAGAACCACTCTGTCCCTGCTCTTCTGTAAAATGAGATTGAAGGAACAGTGTATGTTTAGGGTTAATAACTGGTTTGATTTTTGTTAGGAATCATTCTGTGTGATGAATAATGGTATTGGGAACCTACGATATTTACAAGAATATAGAGGTGAAATAGAAGTATGAAAACAGAAATCTAGGTATGATTTGAAGCCCAGAAGGTCATTGGGCCCTTGATTGGGATAGTTAGCTTTGAATTATGTTCTGCACAGTTGTCTAAGTTAAATCGATATACAATGGCATAGGACCTTGCACCTTGGATGACTGAATGTAGAAGAGAATATCTAGTCAAAAAGGGATAGTAGGTAGGATTAGGAAGATATTTGGTAGGTTTAGGAAGAAGAGTGAGTATAGGATTTGGACCAAAAGTTCTTTAGTAATAGGGTTTTAGTTAGAGAGTGAATGTAAATGTCAGCACATATGACGAGTCAGTCACTATGATGAGCTGTGGAAAATATGTAGAAAAGCAGATATCAATAGTGACATTACGAAATCAGGCAAAGTATATAGTGAGCGATAGGATTAGACATTTTCAACAGGGTTGAGTTTGAATACATAATCCTTGCAAGAAACAAATATGTAGTCACCAATAGGATTGACATTTGAGAGCATTAGGCAACCTGGACATTGATGTTTTTAGTAATTCATGTTCACATTACATTTAGGCTTTGGTATAATCATAGTGTGACCTTTACATTTTTGTCCAGATTATTACTGTGATAAAATGTATATGTAGATCAGGTGACATGAGTATTTCTACCACCATTTCTGGGAGCAATATATTGAAGACATAAAATTCGTATTGGGGGTACAAAGAGGTGTACCCTGTGTCTATGAATATGGAGATAAAGCATGAATAGATCATACTTATATTGATATACAATCATTCATTACAACCAGTTATACATCTAATGATAATATTAGTTTTTTGGTTTATCATGAAGAGTTTGTGAGTTTTGCTACAAAAGTGATTATGGAAATTGAAAATAATGTGTTTGGAAAGAATTCTCATGAAAAGACCTGTCAAGAAACCCTGACAATACATGCGTTCTGAAGCAGGAAGTGATTAAATTTGAAACAAATGCCTATCAATTTGTGAATTGTGGATGAAATTCATATCCTATGATGTGCAAAAACTGAAGAAATAATATTGTACCAGTGTTGAATAAAAATGAACGTCCAATTACATATCATGTCCCATAGGAATCTACTTGCATTGATGTTAGACGGGGTCAGTTACTGTAGAATTATTAGGATTTGTATGCACCAGTCACTGAAGTTAGTTTTCCGTACTAGGAAACAAATATGTATTTCAGGTGGATGAATATTTCTGGGAATAATCTTGTATAAATTTCATTATAAATCCACATACATGAACATGAATGAATTTAGAGAGTGTATATAGGACACATATATTTTATATTTTGAAAAATCTGTGGAGTGTGCATATATATATATATATATATATATATATATATATATATATATAGACACACACGCACAAAGAGAGACATTAAAAAGTAGCAATATATATTCCAATCCAAATTCATCATTAAATATATATCATTCACAGATGCAAAAATATTTATTTTACTGAACATAAGTTTATGTATAATGTTGTTCAAATAGGAAGCTACCCTATATGTTGAATTTTAGTTCCAACAGCGTTTAAGAGGAGTGATCTCTTCTCACAATTTTTAACTTCCAAGTCAGCCACCTCACAAAAATGTACGTGTGATACCTGTTAGGATTCTATATGTGCATATAAATATACATGTGTGAATTGGCTACAGAGAAAGGGAAAAAATAAATCACATATTTCTTAACTTTAAAAACACATGGAAAATTATTTCAATTAAAAATTGAATAGATTTATAACTCCTACCTTATATAATGCAAAAGGCAAGTCCAACTATACAACATGCCTCCTCTGAACTCCTTGTATTTCTATTCTGTTTGGGTTTTTTTCTCCATTATATTAGGAAGAGTATTCTGAGTCTAGTAGGTGTGTGTTAGTGTCAGGGATTCAGTATTTCAAAAGGAAAATTGGAAAAGTAATTCAATGTGTATGCAAATATGTGCTGCAAAAATATCCTAGCACTCTAATCCAGAACAATGCCTTCACATTACCTTCTCCCCAAGTAAGCCACAATTAGAGGAGAAGAGTTAGAAATCAGTGAATGTATATCTGGAATGGAAAATGCTCTGGAGTTCACAACCTTGGAGGTGGTAGAGGAGTTTCCAAAAGTAAGGGACAGGGTAAACACTCCACAAACATGGACCTATGCTGGCCTTCAAACTTTTTGAGAAACTGCCTCTGAGGTTGGGTACTTGAAATATATGTTGTTGTCAGGATATTTGGCTTCTTTTGTAGTGAGACCATCAAAGCTTGGTCTGCATCCCTGTGCCCTGGAGGACATGGTTTCTTATTTTCCAATGAACATGAGGCAGCTGTGCTGAATTCTCTCTTTATAGGTAAACTGTGTCCACTGGGGACTAAGTGTCTCCCCGTGTGAACTGTGAAGCCATTTGGTCCTCCTCCACTTTTTGTGGTGTTTTTTGCAGCTGTACTGGGAGTTTGGTATTTGCCTTACAAAATACAAGGAGCTCAACTGGGACACAGTACTTGAGGGAGTTCCGTCACGTGTGGTGGGTCATGGTCTGCAGGAGAATGCACCAACCATGCTTCTATCCATCATAGCTTGCCCCGTTGCCCCCTTGTCCATATCAACCTGATTCTGAACATTGGCCTGAATCCTCATCATATAACAAGATGTCTTCACATATAAGGGTCTGCTTGCTGCATCATGTAAGTCAAGAGCCATTTGGAATCCAATGGTAGATCCTCATGGCCCTACCACTGATGTTTTATCACACAACTGCCCACCACTGCTGTAGACCCACTGGTCAGCAGGCTCCAACTTACTGCCATCTCTGTTCTACACCGTTTTCTTGTAACTCAGTCAATAAAGGCACTGTTTGCTATACTCATGATCAGCAACAGGACATCCAAAGGTTCTCCAGTGCCACCTGGTCACGGGAATTTCAAAAATTTCATGGTATTTATCTAGCCATTTTTCAAGCATGAAGTTGGAGGCACTGTGGGTTTCAATTCATTCAGTAACCATTAAAAGTTGAGGAAGCTCATTTCAATGAAAGCTCTGGAGAAATCTCAGAGCCAAGGCTTCCCAAAGAGTGGCTAAAATGTCACAGGAAGCCAGGCCCATTGAGGTCTACAATGTGAGGACCATGTGTGTTTTGACTCTCAACTATGGCTGCCTTGTCTTTAAGAATAAAATCATGTGATATCCTGGCTGAGATTCCCAGTGCTCTGTGGAAATCAACCCTGGGCCTAGATCTCAGTTTTCAAGGGTGACTCTCATGCGTGGCCTCCTAAAATCCCAACATATTTCATGGCAATACTTCTCTGAGGTGAGTTCCACAACTCAGTCTCTAAAGGGAATCACACCAGAGTTCAAGCCCTGGTGGACCCAGTCATTTCTTCCAACCGCTACACAAATGACCAAAATTGAAACCAAAACACTCCCACATGGCCCTCATCTTCTTCCATATAGTCAATTATCTTCACCTCTGACTGGAGTTTTCCATTTGGGGCGCAGCCTAAGACAATGTCCAAATTAAGCTCGCTTGCCCCTTATTGGCCTGAAGTCAGGGTGGCCTGGACATCCTTTCTGTAAACCAGAAGTGATCAAATAAGCCTGCCATTAATACTGCTCTGTTTCTCCCATTTGAGGACTACTAATTTCAGGAATAGATTTTTTTATGTGATTTGGAGTCATGCGAAAACCCAAGCACCTCTGCAGGGCTTTGAAGAACTCATTTGACCCAAAGAAAACCTATTCTCTCTTCATGGAGGTCAGGAACCTCACAGAGGAAGGGGAGAGACTTCATCCACAATGACTGACTTTTTGCTATTATGGTTTTGGATGCACACATGAGATCATTCTATAGATCCATCAGGTGGTGAGAATCTATGCCACAGCCACACACAGGGCCAAGAGGCTAATTCAGACACATCCCTTTCCAAAGCAATTAAGCGAAGAGCCACAGTTGATGCCCATTCATTTCCATTTGATTATAGGATTTGGAAAGAAAACAGTTTTCTTCAGGCTTCACAAAGAGGTGGCCTGAGGCAAAGACCTTCCTGACATTCAGTGCAACACAACAATAAGTAAGCAAAAGGCCCCAAGCAGGGTTTCTCCACTGAGACTTTCCTGATCACCATGATATCCAAGTTTTCTGAGATGCTCGCCATTCTCTTCAGCTCTCCAGTACATGGCCATGTCACAGAGCTTGGAGGTGGTACATATCTTGGACACAAAACCATGAGCCTATTCTGGAGAGTGGCCAGAATTCAGGAAGAAAACTTCAACTTAGAAAGATAGCAGGTGTTGCCCATCGATAAGACAAGCTGCAGTCCATTCATAAATTGGCCAGAAATAATTAGGGGAAGATTTATACTAGACTGGACACATCCATTAATGCATTCTCTTTTCTAATGTCTATAACAACGGACATACTGGGATACACAGACAAAGAAACACTCACCTTGTCAAACAACATACTAGAAACTGTCCACTCCAAACCAAACAAACCGCCTTTCCAACCTATTCTCAGAACATGAGACAAAACCACAAATCCACACCCACTCCCACAATGGCACCTCCTTCCCCCAAGTAGGTCTGTGACTATCTGGAGTGTCCTCTGAAGGGTGGGCCATACTATGATCCCCTGAAATGGCCTGTCCTCTCTCACATCTGGTTTCCTTGGCCAACTCTGTGAAGTTGTCAGGAAAAAGTGGTGAGCCACTGCCTGCTTTCTCAGGAAAGGTCCCACTTCAGAGCTTTCCTGGCTTTTTGCCATCCTCAAATCAGTAGTTACCAAGAAAGACTCACACTGTCCTTGGTAAATCCTAACAAGTGAGCCCACTGGGACTGGGACTGGGACTGCCCCTCGGTGCCTGGCTTCTTGGATACCAAGTTCAGAGAGTTCCATCACCAAGAAAATGAGGTTTGCCACTTTCTTTGGAACTGAATGAGGTCACTGCCTTGGCAACAACTTTGTCCTAAGAGTTGCTTCCAAGGGTCCAATGAGATGGAGTCTGCCCCTACTTCCTGTGACAATTTCACAAGTTAGAATGGTATATCAACCATTGGCACCCGGGAACAGCTCTCCACACAGGCCTGGTTTGGTCCATTTTCTCTAAAATAAGAATAGAGAGGCTGATTCAGACACATCCCTCATCCAGACCAGGTTGTTTGCCATGGAAGATGAATTTTGCTCTCTCAGGTCCTACATACATACCTACAACTTCTCCAGGTATCATTTCTGCATGGACATTTGAGGTTCTCAGCAGGTGGAAAGTCCACTACTTTCCTGTATTGTAAGAACCACTCTGTCCCTGCTCTTCTGTAAAATGAGATTGAGGGAACAGTGTATGTTTAGGGATAGTAACAGGTTCATTTTGGGTTAGTAATCATTTCCTGCGATATTTACAAGTATACAGAGGTGAAATATAAGTATGAAAACATAAATCTCGGTATGATTTGAATCCCAGAAGGGCATTGGGCCCTTGATTGGGATACTTAGATTTGAATTATGTTCTGCAAAGATGTCTCAGATAACACGATATACAATGGCATAGAACCTTTTACCTTGGATGATTGAATGTAGAAGAGAACATCCAATCAAAAAGGGATAGTCAGTAGGATTAGGAAGATATTCCGTAGTTTAAAAAGAAGAGTGAATATAGGATTTGGAACAAAAGGTCTTTAGCAATAGGGTTTCGGTTAGAGAGTGAATGTAAATGTCAGGACATATGAAGAGTCACTCAGTATGATGAACTGGGGAAAATATGTAGCAACGCAGATATCAATAGAGGCATTACAAAATCAGGCAAAGTATAAAGTGAGTGACTGGATTAGACACTTTCAACAGGGTTGAGTTTGAATACGTAATCTTAGGAAGAAACAAATATGTAGTCACCAATTGAATTGACATTTGAGAGCAAAAGGCAACCTATACATGGATGTTTTTAGTAATCCATGTTCACTTTCCATTTAGGCTTTGATACAGTCATAAGTGTGACCTTTACATTTTTTTCCAGAATATTTCTGTGATAAAATGTATATGTAGATCAGGTGACATGAGTATTTCTTCCACCATTTCTCGGAGCAATATATTAAAGATGTAAAATTAGTATTAGGGGTACAAATAGGTGTACCCTGTGTCTATAAATATAGAGATAAAGCATGAATAGACCATACTGTGAATAAATAATAAAACTTGTTCCAACTTTAAGTAATGGATTGAGCTGATATCTGAATATGTACAGGAAATCTTATATTGATATACAATCATTCATTCCAACCAGTAATACATCTAATGGTAATATTAGCGTTATGGTGTATCATGAAGAATGTGTGAGTTTTGCTTCAAAAGTGTTTTTGAAATCGAAAATAATGTGTTTTGAAAAAGTCTCATGAAAAAAACAGTCAAGAAACCTGGAGGAATACATGTGTTCTGACGCAGGAAGTGATTAAAAGTGAAGCAAATGCCTATAAATTTGTGAATTTGTGAATAAGATATATATCCTACAATGTGCAACATCTGTAGGCTAAAACACTGTACCTCAGATGATTGAATGTAAAAGAGAACATCCAGTCAAAAAGTGGTAGTCAGGAGGATTAGGAAGTTAATAAGTTTAGGAAGAAGAGTGAGTCTAGGAGTTGGACCAAGACTTTTTTAGTAATAGGATTTTCGTTAGAGAGTGAATGTAAATGTCAGCAAATCTGAAGAATCAGTCACTATGATGAACTGGGCAAAATATGTAGAAAAATAGATATCAATAGTGACATTAGGAAATCAGGCAAAGTATAAAGTGAGTGATAAGTTTAGACATTTTCAACATGGTTGAGATTGAATATATAATCTTAGGATGAAACAGATATGTACTCACCAATAGAATTGACATTTGAGAGCCTTAGGCATCCTGGACATGGATGTTTTTAGTAATTCATACTCACATTCAAATTAGGAGTTGGTACAGACATAAGTGTGATCTTTGCATTTTTTTCCAAAATATTACTGTGATAAAATATATATGTAGTTCTGGTGACATGAGTATTTCTTCTACCATTAAGGCTAGCTATATTTTGAAAACTCATTAAATAGTATTGGGGATAAAAATAGGTGTACGCTTTTTCTATGAATATAGAGATAATGCATGAATAGTCCATACTGTGAATAAATAATATAACTGGTATCAAATTTGGAAATTGGAATAAATTGATATCTGAAAATATACAGGAAATCTTACATTGATATACAATCATTCATTCCATCCAATTATACATCTAATGGTAATGTAAGTGTTATGGTTTATCATAAAGAGAGTGTGAGTTTTGCTTCAAAAAGATTATGGAAATCAAAAATAATGCGTTAGGAAGAACTATCATGAAAAAACCAGTCAAAAAAAAGGAGGAATACGTGTGATCTTAAGCAGGAAGTGATAGAAAGTGTACCAAATGCATTTAAATTTGTGAAATGTGGATGAAATCTATTTTCTAAGATGTCCATAAACTGAAGAAATAGTAATGTACCAGTGTTGAATAAAAATGAACATCAAAATGCACAACATTTCCCATAGGAATCTACTTGTATTGATGTTAACCTGGGTCAGTTACTGTAGAAATATAAGGATTTGTATGCACCCTTCACTGAAGTGAGTTTTCAGTACTAGAAAACAAATATGTATTTGAGGTGGATGAATATATCTGAAAATAATCTTGTGAAAAGTTGATTATAAAACCACATACATGAACATGAATGAATTTAGGGAGTGTATAATAAGAGACATATATTTCATATTTTGAAAAATCTAGAGGGTGTAGATTTTTCACAAAACACATACAGAGATATAAAAAAGTAGCAATATATATGACAATCGAAATTCATCATGAAATACATATCATACACAGATCCAAAAATATTTATTTTACTGAATATGGATTTATGTATAATGTTGTTCAACTAGGAAGCTCACCCATAGGTTGAATTTTCAGTTCCAACAGCGTTTAGGAGGATTGATCTCTTCTCACAATTTGTATCTGCCACGTCAGCCACCTCACAAGAATGTACGTGTGGTACCAGGTAGGATTCTATATGTGCATATAAAAATACATGTGCTGAATAGGCAACAGATAAGGGGAGACAGGAATTCACTTAATTGATACCTTTCAAAACACATGAAGAACTATTTCAATTAATAATTGACCAGATTTATAACACCTACACTTTATCATGCAAAAGGCAAGTCCAACTATACACCATGCCTCCTCTGAACTGCTTGTATTTCTATTCTGTTTGGGTTATTTTTCTCCATCATATTAGGATTAGTAGTCAGAGTCTAGTAGGGTGTGGGTTAGTGTCAGGGTTTCAGTAATTCGAATGGAAAATAGGAAAATGAATCCATTGTGTATGAAATATGTGCTACAAAAAATCTTCCCACTCTCATTCAGAACAATGCCTTGACATTACCTTCACCCAAAGTAAGACACAATTAGAGGAGAAGAATTAGTAAATCTGTGAATACATATCTGGAATGGAAAATGCTCAGGAGACCACAACCTTGGGGGTTGTAAAGGAGTTTTCAAAAGTAAGCGACAGGATGAACACTCCACAATCATGCAACTCTGCTGGCCTAAATACTTCTTGAGAAACTGCCTCTGAGGTTGGGCACTTGAACTACATGTTGTTCTCAGGAGATTTACTGTCCTTTGTAGTGATACCATCAAAGATGGGTCTGCATTTATGTGACCTGGAGGACTTGGTTTCTTATTCTCCAAAGAACATGAGCCAGCAGTGCTGTATTCTCTCTTTGTAGGTAATCTGTGGCCACTGGGGGCTAAGTGTCTCTTCGTATTGACTGTGAAGCCAATTGGTCATCCTACAATTGTCGTGGTGTTTCTTGGTTCTGCACTGGGGTTTTTGTATTTGTTTCATGAAATACAAGGAGTTCAACTGGGACACAGAGCAGGAGGGAGTTCTGTCATGTGTGGAGGGTTAGGGTCTTCAGGAGAATTCACCAACCAGGCTTCTACCCCACATAGCTTGCCCCCTTGTCCATAACAAACTGATTCTGAACATTGCCCTGAAACCTCTCCATATAAAAAGGTGCCTTTACATATAAGGGTCTGCTGGCTGCACCATGTCAGCCAAAAGCCACTCGGAAGTCAATGGCAGATCCACATGGCCCCACCTCAGATGTTTTATCATACACCTGCACACCACAACTCAGGGCCCACTTCTCCTCAGCAGGCTCCAACTTACTGGCATCTCTGTTCTACACAATTTTCATGAAACAGAGTCAGTCAAGGCACTGTCTGGTACATTCATGATCAGCAAGAAGACATCCAAAGTTTCTCCAGTGACACTTGGTCATGGGAATTTCAAAAATTTCATGGTATTTATTAAGCCATGTTTCAAGGATGAAGTTTGTGGCACTGTGGGTTTCAATTCATTCAGGAACCATTAAATGTTGAGGAAGCTCATTTCAATGAAAGCTCTACAGAACTCTCACAGGTAAGGCTTCCCAAAGAGTGGCCAAAGACACATATATTTCATATGTTTAAAAATCTTGACAGTGTATATATATATATATATATATATATATATATATATATATATATACACACACACACACACACACACATACACAGAGACATTAAAAACTAGCAATATATATACCAATCAAAATTCATCATGAAATATTTATCATCCACGTATCCAAAAATATTCATTTTACTGAACATGGATTTATGTATAAAGTTGTTCAACTAGGAAGCCCACCCATAAGTTGAATTTTCAGTTTCAACAGCGTTTAGGAGGAGTGATCTCTTCTCACAATTTGTATCTGACATGTCAGCCACCTCACAAGAAAGTACGTATGATACAAGATACGATTTTATATGTGCATATAAAAATACATGTACTGAATAGGATACAGAGAAATGGGGGAGAAAGGAATTCACATATTTGATAAATTTAAAAACACATGGAGAACTCTTTAAACAAAAAATTGACTAGATTTATAACTCCTACGCTATATAATGTAAAAGGCAAGTCCAAATGTACACCATGCCTCCTCTGATTTTCTTGTATTTCTATTCTGTTTGGGTTATTATTCTCCATCATGTCAGGAATAGTAGTCAGAGCCTAGTAGGGTATGGTATAGTGTCAGGGATTGAGTATTTTGAATGAAAAATTGAAAAATGAATCCAATGTGTATACAAATATGTGCTACACAAAAATCTTCCCACTCTCATCCAGAACAATGCCTTGACATTACCTTCGCACCAAATACGACATTTAGAGGAGATGAGTTAGAAAATCTGTGAATACATATCAGGAATTGAATATGCTCAGGAGTTCACAAACTTGGAGGTGGAAGAGGAGTTTCCAAAAGTAAGTGACATGGTAAACACTCCACAAACATGAAGCTCTGCTGGCCTAAAGACTTCTGGAGAAAATGCCTCTGAGATTGGGCACTTGAAATATAAGTGGTTGTCAGGAGCTTTAGCTTCCTTTGTAGTAAGACCATCAAAGATGTGTCTTCATCTATGTGACCTGGAGGACATGGTATCTTATTTTCCAATGAACACGAGGCTGCAGTGCTGAAATCTCTCTTTGTAGGTCAACTGTGTCCACTGGGTTCTAAGTGTCTCCTCGTGTGGACTGTGAACCCATTTGCTCATCCTCCAATTTTTGTGGTTTTTCTTGATGATGCACTGGGAGTTCGGTATTTGCTTCACAAAATACAAGGAGTTCAACTGAGACACAGTGCTGGAGGGCGTTCTGTCACGTGTGGTGGGACAGGGCCTGTAGGATTATGCACCAACCAGGCTTCTGTCGAACATAGCTTGCCCCCTTGACCAAAGCATCCTGATTCTGAACATTGCCCTGAAACCTATCCATACAACATGATGCCTTTACATATAAGGGTCTGCTGACTGCACAATGTCAGTCAGAAGCCATTTGGATGCCAATGGTAGATCCACATGAAACCACCACAGCTGTTTTATCTCACACCTGCCCACCTTTGCTCTAGGCCCACTATTCAGCAGGCTCCAACTAACTGGCATCTCTGATTTACACCATTTTTGTGAAACCCAGTCAATCAAGGCAGTATCTGGCACACTCATGATCAGCAACAGGATATCCAGTGGTTCTCCAGTGCCACCTGGTCATGGGAATTTCAAAAATTTTATGGTATATATGGAGCCATTTTTCAAGAATGAAGTTGGAGGCACTGAGTGTTTCAATTATTTCAATAACCATTAAATGGTGAGGAAGCTAATTTCAATGAAATCTCTGGAGGACTCTCACAGTCAAGGCTTCCAAAAGAGTGGCCAAAATGTCACATGAAGCCAGACCCATTGAGGTCTACAATGTGAAGTCCATGTGTGTTTTGACTCTCAACTGTGGCTGCCAAATCTTTCACAATAAAATCATGTGATATCCTGGCTGAGATTCCCAGTGCTCTGTGGAAAGCCACCCAGGGCCTAGATCTCAGTTTCCAAGGGGGAATCTTATGCGTGGCCTCCTAATATGCCAACACAATTCATGGCAATACTTCTTTGAGGTCAATTCCAGAACTCAGTCTTTATGGGGAATCACACCAGAGTTCAAGCCCAGGTGGACCCAGTCATCTCTTCCTACCACCACACAAATGACCACAATTAAAACCAAAAAACTCCCACATTGCCCTCATCTTCTTATATATAGACACTCATCATAAAACCTTGCTGGAGGTTTCCATGAGGGGTGCAGCCCAAGGCAGTGTACAAAATAAGCTCCCGTGCGCCTCATTTGCCTAATGTCATGGTGGCCTGGACATGCTTCCTGTGAACCAGGAGTGATCACATAGGCCTGCCATTAATACTGCTCCGCTTCTCCAATTTGAGGCCTACTGACTGTGCATTTTAGATTATTTATGTGAATTAATGTCATGAGAAAACCCAAGCAACTATGAGCTAGCCTCTGTAGGATTTAAAGAATTCACTTGACCCAAAGGATCTCTATTCTCACTTAATTGAGATCAGGAACCTTACAGAGGAAGTCAAGAGACTCTATCCACAATGACTGTTCTTTTAGCCATTTTGGTTTTGGATGCACACATAGCAGGAGTTGGCCATCCATAAGGCAAGCGGCAGTCCATTCATAAATTTGGTAGGATGAATGCTGGGGAGCTTTCTCATAGACAGGACACATCCACTGATGCATTACCTTTTCTAATGTCTACAACCACGGACAGTGAGTTACAGACATAGAAACACTCACCTTGTCAAAAGACTTACTAGAAATAGTTCACTCCAAACCAAACAAACCACCTTTCCTACCTATTCTCAGAACATGAGACAAAACCAGAAACTCATACCCAAACCCACAAAGGCACCTCCTTCCCACAAGTAGGTCTCTGACTATCCGGAGTGTCTTCTGACTGGAGGGCCATACAATGTTCCTCCAAAATAGCCTGTCCTGTCTCAGATCTTGTGTCTTTGGCCAACTCTCTGAAGTTGTCAGGAGTCAGCAGTGAGGCACTACCTTCTTTCTCAGGAAAGGCACCTCTTCAGAGCTTTTCTGCCATTTCGACATCCTAACATCAGTAGTTAGCAAGAAAGAATGACCCTGTCCTCGGGAAATCCAAAAAGTGAGAACACTGGGACTGGGACCAAAACTGGCACTGTTTAACTGGCTTCCTGGATCCCAAGATCACAGAGTTCCATCACAAAGGAAGTGAGGTGAGGTCACTTCCTTCAGGAACAGAATGAGTTCACTGCCTTGGCAACCATTTTGTCTTAACAGTTGCTTCCAAGGGTCCCATGAGATGGAAGCTGCCCCTGGTTCCTGTGACACATTCACAAGTTATAATGGTATATCAACCATAGGCACCTGGGAACAACTCTCCACACAGGTCTCATTTGGTCCATCTTCTCTACATTAAGAATAGAGAGGCTGATTCAGACACAACCCTTCATCCTGACCAGGTTGTTCGCCATGGAAGATGACTTTTGCTCAATCAGGTCCTTCAAAGCTGCCTACATCTTCTTCAGGGATCATTTTTGCATGGATCTTTGAGGTTCTCAGCAGGTGGAAGATCCCCTACATTCCTGGATTGTAAGACCAACTCTGTCCGTGCTCTTCTGTAAAGTTAGATTGAGGTAACAATGTATGGTTAGGGTTGATAACATGTTCGATTTGGGTTAGGAATCAGTCTGCTGCATGAATAATGGTATTGGGGGATGCCACCGAGGACTCGAGAAATCGAGGAACAATTGTCTCCTCGACTCAGTGATTTTTTGTTTCAGATTCGGTATTGCCAGCCCATAGGGTTTTGCCTGCTATGCAGTCCTGGTCTCAGTTTTGGACGTCCATTGCCTGTCTTTATTGTCTTGTCTTGTCTGTGTTGTGTGTTGTTGCATTCACTGTTTGTGTATCTTTCAATATGGGACAGAGCACTTCAATGTCTCTGTCCCTGACCCTTGATCACTGGACCAAAGTTCGCTTAAGGGCTCAGAATCTTTCTTTTTCTGTAAAACTGCAGACTTGCCAGACTGTCTGTGCCTCAGAATGTTTCACCTTTCAAGTCGGATTGCCCCTAGAAGCATCTTTATACTTCCCACTAATTTAAAAAGTCAGAGATATTGTCTTTCAGCTGCGCACACATAGCCATCCTGATCAACAGCCATGCATCTTAACTTTGCAGGACCTCTGCAAGTCTCCTCTTCCATGGGTGAAGCCTTTCCTTGTCCCTTTCCCTGCTGGTACTGCTTCCCCCATGATCTCTCAAACCCTCTGCTCCTCCTCCTCCACCACCCTCTGTTCTCCCTGAGTCACAAGATTTGACTCTACTGGACTCTCATCCCCCTCCTCATACCCTGCCCTCATCCCCCAACCACCAACCCCCTCTAAGTGATTCCCCTACAGCTGACTCAGCCTCTCCGCCATTGGAGGAAGCTAAGCTGGCCCTGCGCCCTCCAGATAACTCCCCCACAGCACACACAGCCCCACCTCCCCAGGAGGAAGCTGGCCCGGCTGAGGGAACTCGCTGGCTTCGAATGATTGAAAACCCTGGAACTCCCGTGATGCTCCCCCTATGTCCCTATGGACCATTGATTGACGAAGGCCATAGGGGGAAAATGCAAGCTGGCAAATATTGGTCTTTCTCCTCTTCAGACCTATATAACTGGAAAAATCACAATCCCTTTTTTTCCGAGGACCCCACCCGGCTCACAGGTGTGGTTGAGTCATTGATGTTTTCACACCTGAATACTTGGGATGACTGTCAACAATTCCTAGACACTCTCTTTATGACAGAGGAACAAAAGAGAATTCTCCTGGAAGCTAGAAAAAAAATCCTCGGGCCAGATTGGAGACCAACACATCTTCCCAACTTAATCAAAGCTGGTTTTCCCTTGAAACAACCCAAATGGGACACCAACACCTTTGAAGTTAGAATGCATCTGTCCACTTATGGCCAGGTTCTAATAGTGGGCATCTGAGTGTCCGCTAGGCAACCAACTAATTTGGCCAAGGTAAGAGAGATTATTCAAAGGCCTGATGAATCTCCCTCTATTTTTCTAGAGAGAATTAGGGAGGCATATAGGAGATATACTCCTTTCGATGCTCAGGCAGAGGATCAAAAGACATCTGTCAGGATGGCCTCTATTGGGCAAGCTGCCCTGGATATTAAAAGAAAGTTACAATGCTTAGATGGATTACAAGATATGACTTTGAGAGACTTAGTCACAGAAGACAAGAAAGTATACCTTAAGAGAGAAACTGAGGAAGACAAGGGAGCAAAGGGAGGATAAAAGAAACAAAAGACAGACTAAGGTGTTGACTAAGGTCCTGGTCACAACAACAGAAGGGCCAGAAATTAAGAAACAGGGAGACAGGAATGGATACCTGGTCCCATGCCAGAGGCCACCCCTGGCCTCAGAACAATGTGCCTACTGTAAAAAAAAAAGGACACTGGGCCAAAGAGTGCCGTAGAAACAGAAAGCCACGCCAGTCAGCCATTCTGACTCTGGAGGATGACTAAGAAAGTCGCGGCTCAGATCCCCTCCCTGAGTTCAGGGCAACTTTTGAAGTGGAGGGGACCCCAGTAAACTTTGAAGTGGATACAGGGGCAATATACTCACCCCTAAGACCACTTTGGGCCCTCTATCAAATAAAAGGTCTCTAGTTCAAGGGGCTAATGGCAGTAAATATCTGGCTTGGATAACTAAGAGGATCATGGACCTGGGGAAAGGAAAAATAGATCACTCCTTCCTAGTAATCCCAGAATGCCGGGCCCCATTGATGGGCAGAGATCTGCTCACCAAGCTCCGGGCCAAAATAACTTTTCACCCTGAAGGCCCCCAAGTGGAATTTCTAAATCTTTCAGTAAAAACTCCTATAATCACAGCTCTAACTATGTCAGTAGAAAATGCACATCAACTCACTCACCTTGGTTAAAAGAAACTGCAGGTATTTCTGAAGTATCAAGAACAGAGTTTTCCACTAACTGACTCACAGCAAAAAGAAATAGCTGAATGGGTAAAAAAAGCCTGTCAAGTCCATCAAATGGTTAATGCTTACCCTTCCAAGCTTCCTGCAGGAAAGCACCTATGAGGATCCAGACCAGGACAATTCTGGGAAGTTGACTTTACTAAAATTAAGCCAGCAAGGTATGGACATAAATATCTCCTAGTCTTTGTAGATACATTTTTAGGATGGATTGAATCTTTCCCCACTAAAAAAGAAAAGAAAAAATAAAATAAACAGCACAAAAGGTGGTCCAGAAGATCCTGGAAGATATTTTTCAAAGACACGGCCTGCCTAAGGTAATACCGTCTGATAATGCACCGGCGTTCGTGGCTCAGGTAAGTCAGGGGTTAGCCAGGAACCTGGGGATTAATTGGAAGTTATATTGTGCTAACAGACCCCAGAGTTCAGGACAGGTAGAAAGAATGAATAGAAGCATTAAAGAGGCCTTAATGAAATTAAGCTTAGAGACCAGCATAAAAGATTGGACTATGCTCCTGCCATATACAATGTTTCATGCAAGAAATACTCCCTCTGTTTTTTGAGTAACCTCATCCCCTGTGAAATTCTCTAGGGTGCCTCTCCTCCAGTAAGTGACCTAAGCCCAACTGTAAGACCTAACGATCCCTTCCACACCCCCTTGCTTGACAGACTTAAACTCTTGAAAGAACTCAGTGATACCTGTGGAAACAGCTGGCCACTGCCTACCAAACTGGGGACGAGGGGACTCCACATCGATATCAAGTAAGAGACTTCATCTACGTAAGACGATATCAGGTGTCATCCCTGGAACCCTGCTGGAAAGGACAATACCAGGTGCTACTTATAACATCTACAGTGGTAAAGGTAGACAGAATCACTTCCTGGATCCATGCCTCTCATCTCAAGCCTGCGCCCTGTCCACACTCTGGCTAGAAACTGGAAAAGACTGGTAACACTTTCAAATTGCATATTCACCATGTGGATAAGGCTATAGAATCTCCCCTTCGCAACAAGTAGTCCTAACCCTCATCAGCCCGTGCAGCAGCGATGGCTGATCACAAATTCTACTGGAAAAGATGTATAATCTATCTTGCATACAACCCCCTTAGGTACCTGGTGACCATCACTTTACCCAGACATTTGTCAGCTGGCTATAGGTCTTTCCTATTGGGATATTCCTGATGAAGAGGATTCCACTAAAATTCCATTAAATCCCTTCCGTACCATAGATAATGGAAACAAACATTATGGATGTAGGGACACACGAGCCAGATGCAGGATGGCTAGCCTAGATTACTATGTTTGCCCGACCGACGATCAAAGCCACAAACAGCCATGAGTGTGTGGGGGGAAAGCCGACTTCTTCTGTAAGTAATGGGGATGTGAGCATACAGGGGCTGTCTGATGGAACCCAAACTCCTCATCAAATTCAGTGCACAGCATTGGCCATATTACGAATTAGATAACAAAAACCAATGGCTCCCAGAGGGGTCTCTAGATCCTCAAATTCTGCATGACCTTTTTAACATCTGCAAGTGCTCAAAAGGGTGAAAGGAGATTCCCCTATGTGGAGGCCTTTTCCCTCCTTCACTCACATCCTGAACTCTGCTTATCCAATAGATCCTCACCTTCAGCCTTCTGCTCCAGAGTCTCTGCTGTCACTCGCACTTCAGAAACCTGATTTCTTCCCTCCAATTAATAGATCAAAAACCCAAACCTTCGCTGGTTCTCAGACCATTGCCCCCTTGCTGAGTTAGCAGCTACTGAAGTACCCCTCCACCCACTCACTCCTCTCTTCTCCTGTCAGTGCCCACACCGGGTCCCACCAGGTCCTCTTTTCAGCTAACCCAAAGCTCAAACCAGCTGAGGAGAGTCCTCAGACCCCTATTCAAGATGTAATAAAAATGGCCTTTAAAGTTGCTTTGTCATCACTGAAAACAGTTTACTAAGAATTTAAAGTCCCTCACATGCGTTTTGGGATACTCACTCCCGTCTTCCCCTCTGCTCTACCTGTTCTACTGCTCAAGTTTTTGTTGCTAGGAAAATCCCAAACCATTTCTCAAATTATTCTTTTACATCCCTCCTTCCTCATTCTCAGATCCTCGGAGCTGCTCTCAGCCCCACCTTCCCTGTCTTCCCCTTCTGTACCAGGCCCACTGAAAAGTCTTAACTGACCTTCTCCAGAAGTCTTCACCATGGCTGAGTTTTGGACTTTCATGAAAAGAGTCCCTGTAAAAGAGTTCAATGTAGTTAAACTTCCTCTTTGCATATTGCCCTGTTCTACTTGGCCACTGGCTAAAAAAATCAGCAATCCTTAGCTAGACACCCTCTTTCTAGTTTTTCACAAAAATATGTGAAAAAAGCCTTGGGCCTTGACCTGGGGCTTCAGAGACATGGCTACATTTCTAAGTTAAAGAAGTTAGCAACTGGGCTCCGTGGTAACAGCTGGCAGGGGGAAAATAAGAAACGGAAGAAAAAGCTCTTACCTTCCCAGGTGTCCTTGAAAAGTTAACTTGCCCAGAACTGAGGAAAAAAACAGAAACAAAAACTGCTTTTTTCAACTTCTGCAGACTGTGAACTTCTGAGCCCCTTCCCTTAAATGTTGGGTACAAAATTCTGAAACTACCTCAACTTGGGTTTCAGAGGATTACTTGATTACAACAGAATCAATGCCCTCTGAATCCGGTTGCAACCAAATAGGACAGTTTCCCTGTCTTCACTGCTATCTTAGGTGCCTTGCCTTGTCTGTCCCTACTACAGCATAATTCTATATACTTAAACATTGCTTATGTTTTCATGAAATGGTCAACAGATGTGATTAATTGTGTAATGGTGCAGATGTTTCCCAGAGTGCTCTATCACGACACAGGTTCATTTGAAGATCAAATAGGGGGGCATACAACCCTGTTCCACTGAAAATATATATCCCTTCCTTTAGCCATCCTATTAGGAATAGGAATTGCTGCACTGGTGGGCACGGGAACTACTGCCTTTGTCCATGGGACTCAACAAATGACAAAAAATATGAGAGCAATAGACCAAAACGAAGATATTAGAAACCTCCATCAGAGCTTTGCATGAATCTTTAACCTCTCTCTCTGAAGTTGTTTTTCAGAACACTCGATGGTTGGACCTGCTCTTCATGAGAGAAGGGGGCCTTCGTGCTCCATTGAGGGAAGAATGTTGTTTGTATGCCGAGCATACTGGAGTTGTAATAAAATGTATGAGTAAATTAAAAAGACGTCTTGAAGAGCATCAACGATAGAGAGAGGCCCAAAAAGGGTGGTTTGAGTCTTGGTTCACACAGTCCCCCTGGTTAACTACGTTTTTATCAACCCTGGCCAGTCCAAAAATAATCCTCATATTATTGCTAACTATAAAACCCTGTTTTCTCAACCGTGTAATTTCTTTTCTCCAGGCTCAAATTGGACGAGTTAAACTTAAGGTAATACCCCACTAGCAGACATAGAATGTGACACCCCCAATGATCATTTTTATGATTAAAAGTAGCCAGAAGAAGAATTGGGGAATAAAAGGTTAATAAAATAGGTACTTGTCACTTCCTGTTTTTCTGTATGCTTAACAAAACACTGTTGAAATCTTGAGAGATACTTGCAAATCTTGTTCCCAGTATGTGCTGTCCCCAACTGCCAAACTGCAGAATGTGCTCCCTGACCCAGTTCCACGCAAATCGCCCACTCGCCTTGATCCATCAATAAACTTCCCTTCCTGCCCTCTCCAGGTAAAGTATATAAGCTCTACTTAAGCTATTCTCAGGGCTGTCTGCTCTATTCAAGTGAGCTCTGAGCACCAGCATTCTGGACAGTCAATAAACTTTGGCTGTTGCATGAGATAGTCTATTGGTGGTCTCCTCCTGCAAAGCTCGCCTGACATTTACTAGGATGATTGAATGTAGAAGAGAACATCCAGTCAAATAGGGATAGTTGATAGAATTAGGAAGATGGTCAGTACGTTTAGGAAGAAGAGTGAGTATAGGATTTGGAACAAAAGTTCTTTAGCTATAGGGTTTCGATTAGAGAGTGAATGTTAATGTCTGCACAGGTGAAGAGTCGGTCACAATGATGAAGGGGGGAAAATATGTAGGAAAGCAGATATAAATAGAGATATTAGAAAATCAGGCAAAGTATAAAGTGAGTGATAGGATTATACATTTTGAACAGGGTTGAGTTTGAATATATAATCTTAGGAAAAAACCAATATGTAGTCAACAATCGGATTGATATTTGAGAGCATTAGGCAAATTTCAGGTGGATGAATATTTCTGAGAATAATCTTGTGAATAGTTGATTATAAATCCACATACATGATCATGAACATATTTATGGAGTGTAGATAAGACACATATATTTCATATTTTGAAAAATCTGGAGAGTACACAAGACAAAAAAAGTAGCAATGTGTATGTCAATCAAAATTCATCATAAAATATATATCATCCACAGATCTAAAAATATTCATTTTACTGAACATGGATTTATGTAAAATGTTGTTCAACTAGGAATCTCACCCATAGTTTGAATATTCAGTACCAACAGGCTTAAGTAGGAGTGATCTCGTCTCACAATTTGTATCTGCCAAGTCCACCAAATCACAAGAATGTACATGTGGTACTAAGTAGGATTCTATATGTGCATATAAAAATACACATGCTGAATAGGCTACAGAAAAAGGGAGACAGGAATTCACATATTTGTTAAATTTAAAAATACATGGAGAACTATTTCAATAATCAATTGACTAGATCTATAACTCCTGCTCTGTATCATGCAGAAGGCAAGCCCAACTATACAACATGCCTCCACTGAACTGCTTGTATATCTATTCTGTTTGGGTTATTTTTCTCCATCATATTAGGATTAGTAGTCAGAGTCTGGTAGGGTATGGGTTAGTGTCAGGGATTCAGTATTTTGAATGGAAAATAGGAAATTGAATCCAATGTGTATGCAAACATATGCTACAGAAAAATCTTCCAACTCTCATCCAGAACAATGCCTTGACATTACCTTCGCCTCAAGTAAGACACAATTAGAGGAGAAGAGTTAAAAAAAATCTGTCAATACCTATATGGAATGGAAAATGCTCCAGATTTCACACCATTGGAGCTGGTAGAGGAGTTTCTAAATGTAATGGACAGAGTAAACCCTCCACAAACATGGAGCTCTGCTGGTCTAAAGTTTTTTGAGAATTTGCCTTTGAGGTTGGGCACTTGAAATATATGTTGTTGTCAGGAGCTTTAGCTTACTTTGTAGTGAGAGCATCAAAGCTGGATTTGAATCTATGTGACCTGGATGACATGGTTACTTATTCTCCAATGTAATGAGGCAGCAGTGCTGAATTCTCTCTTTGTAGGTAAACTGTGGCCTCTAAGGGATAAGTGTCTCCCCGTGTCGACTGTGAAGCCATTTGGTCATCCTCTAATTTTCGTGGTGTTTTTGATGCTGCTCTGGGAGGTGGTATTTGCTTCACAAAATACAACGAGTTCAAATGAGACACAGTACTGGAGAGAGTTCTGTCAGGTGTGGGGGGAAGGGTCTGCAGGAGAATGCACCAACCAGTTTTATCCCACGTAGCTTGCCCCCTTGACAATAAACATGATTCAGAACATTGCCCTGAAACCTCTCCATATAACAAGATGCCTTTACATATAAGGGTTTCCTGGCTGCACCATGTCAGTCACAAGCCATTTGGAATCCAATGGTAGATCCTCATGTCACTACCACCGATGTTTTATCAAACACCTGCCCGCCACTGCTCTGGGCCACTACTCAGCAGGATCGAACTTACTGGCATCTCTGTTATACACCATTTTTATGAAACCCAGTCAATCAAGGCACTGTCTGGTATTCTCATGATCAGCAACAGGGCATCCAAAAGTTTTCCAGTGCCACCTGGTCATGGAAATTTCAAAAATTTCATGGTTTTTATCTAGCCATTTTTCAAAGATGAAGTTGGAGGCACTGTGGGTTTCTATTCATTCAGGAATCATTAAATGTTGAGGAAGCTCATTTCAATGAAAGCTCTGGAAAACTCTCACAGGCAAGGCTTCCCAAAGAGTGCCCAAAAAGGTCACATGAAGCCAGGCCCATTGAGGTCTAAATGTGAGGCCCATGTGTGTTTTGACTCTCAACTCAGCCTTCCAAGTCTTTATAATAAATTCATGTTATATACGGGCTGAGATTCCCAGTGCTCTTTTGAAAGCCACCCTGGGCCTAGATCTCAGTTTCCAAGGACGACTCTCATGCGTGTCCTCCTAAAATCCCAACAAAATTCATGGCAATACTTCTCTGAGTTCAGTTCCACAACTCAGTATCTAAGGGGAATCAAACCAGAGTTCAAGCCTAGGTGGACCCAGTCATTTCTTCCAATCGAGACACAAATGACCAAAATTATAACCAAAACACTCCCACATGATACTAATCTTCTTCCATGAAGTCACTCATCATCACCTCTGGCTGAAGGTTTCCATCAGGGGCGCAGCCAAAGACAGTTTCCAAAATAAGCTTGCTTTCCCCTCATTTGCCTAAAGTCAGGATGTCCAGGACACCCTTCCTGTGAAACAGAAATGATCAAATAAGCATGCCTTTAATACTGCTCTGTTTCTCCAATTTGAGGCCTACTGACTTTCAGATATAGATTCTTTATGTGATTTGGAGTCATGCGAAACCCCAAGCACATCTGCAGGGCTTGGAAGAACTCATTTGACCCAAAGAATCTCTATTTTCACTTGATGGAGGTCAGGAACCTAACAGAGGAAGGCATGTGACTTCATCCACAATGACTGATCTTTTGGCTATTTTGGTTTGGGATGCACACATGGGATCATTCTTTAGATCCATCAGGTGCTGAGAATCTAAGTCACAGCCACACACAAGGCCAAGAGGCTAATTCAGCCACATCCCTTTCCAAAGCAATTAAGCAAAAAGCCACAGGTGATGCCCATTAATTTCCATTTCAAAACTATATTCTTCAGGCTTCACAAAGGGGTGGCCTGAGGCAAAGACCTTCCAGACATTCATTGCAACAGAAAAATAGTTAAGCAAAAGACCCAATCATGGTCTCTCCACTGAGACTTTCCTGGTCACACTGATATCCTACATTCAGGGCAACAGAACAATATGTAAGAAAAGGTGCAAAACATGGTCTCTACACTGAGACTTTCCTGGTCACACTTATATCTGAGTTTTCTGAGAATCTCGCTATTATCTTCAGCTATCCAGTACATGGCCGTGTCACAGAGCTTGGAGGTGGTACATATCTTGGAAACAAAACCATGAGCCAATTCTGGAGAGTGGCCAGAATTCAGGAAGAAAACAGGAACTTAGGAAGATAGCAGGTGTTGCCCATGGATAAGACAAGTTGCAGTCCATTCACTAATTGGCTAGTATGAATTATGGGAAGATTTATACTAGACTAGACATCCATTAATGCATTATCTTTTCTAATGTCTACAACAACGAACACAGTGGGATACACAGACATAGGAATACTAGTCTTGTCAAACGACTTACTAGAAACAGTCCACTCCAAACCAAACAAAGCGACTTTCCTACCTATTCTCAGAAGATGAGACAAAATAACAAACACACACCCACTGCCCACAAAGGCACCTCCTTCCCCCAAGTAGGTCTTTGAATATCCAGAGAGTCCTCTGACTGGTGGGCTAAACTATGTTCCCCAAAATGGCCTGTCTTCTATCAGATCTGGTTTCCTTGGCCAACTCTCTGAAGTTGTCAGAAAAAATTGGTGAGCCACTACCATCTTTCTCAGGAAAGGTCCCTCTTCAGAGCTCTCCTGGCATTTGTGCTTCCTCACATCAGTAGGTACCAAGAAAGACTGACTCTATTCTTGTTAAATCCAACCAACTGAGCCCCCTGAGACTGGGACAGGGACTCCTTCTGGGTGCCTGGCTTCTTGGATACCAAGTTCAGAGAGTTGCATCAACAAGGAAATGACGTATGTCACTTTCTTTGGAACTGAATGAGGTCACTGCCCTGGCAACCACTTTATCCTAAAAGTTGCTTCCAAGGGTCCCATGAGATGGAGCTGGCCACTACTTCCTGTGACACTTTAACAAGTTGGAATGGTATATCAACCATAGGAACCTGGGTAAAACTCTCCACCCAGGCCTGGTTTGGTCCATCTTCTCTACAATAAGAAGAGAGAGGCTGATTCAGACACATTCCTTCATTCTGACCAGGTTGTTTGCCATGGAAGATGACTTTTGCTCTCTCAGGTCTTTCATACCTGCCTAAAACTTCTCCAGGTATCATTTCTACATGGACCTTTGAGATTCTCGGCAGGTAGAAGGTACCCTACTTTCCTGTACTGTAAGAACAACTTTGTCCCTGCTCTTCTGTAAAATGAGATTGAGGGAACAGTGTATGTTTCGGGTTAATCACAGGTTCGATTTGGGTTATAAATCATTCTGTGCCATGAATAATGGTATTGGGAACCTACGATATGTACAAGAATATAGAGGTGAAATAAAAGTATGAAAACAGAAATCTAGGTATGATTTGAAGCCCAGAAAACCATTGGGCCCTTGACTGGTATACTTAGCTTTGAATTATGTTCTGCAAATATGTCTCAGATAATTTGATATACAATGGCATAGGACCTTGTACCTTGGATGATTGAATGTAGAAGAGAACATCCAGTCAAAAAGGGATAGTAGGTAGGATTAGGAAGATATTTGGTATGTTTAGGAAGAAGAGTGAGTATAGGATTTGCACCAAAAGTTCTTTCCCAATAGGGATTTGGTTAGAGAATTAATGTAAATGTCAGCACATATGAAGAGTCAGTAACTATAATGAGCTGGGGAATATATGTAGAAAAGCAGATATCAATAGAGACATTATGAAATCAGGCAAAGTATAAAATGAGTGATAGGATTAGACATTTTCTACAGGGTTGAGTTTCAGTATATAATCTTAGGAAGAAACAAATATGTAGTCACCAATAGGATTGACATTTGAGAGCATTAGGCAACCTAGACATGGATGTTTTAGTAATCCATGTACACTTTCCATTTCGGCTTTGGTACAATCATAAGTGTGACCTTTACATTTTTTGTTCAGAATATTACTGTGATAAAATGTATATGTAGATAAGGTCACATGAGTATTTCTACCACCATTTCTGGAAGCAATATATTGAAGACGTAATATTAGTATTGGGGGTACAAAGAGGTGTACCCTGTGTCTATGAATATAGAGATAAATCATGAATTGACCATAAGTGAATAAATAATATAACTTCTTCCAACTTTAAATAATGGATTGAACTGATATCTGAGAAATTATAAGAAATCTTATATTGATATATAATCATTCATTCCAAACAGACATACATCTAATGGTAATATTAGTGTTTTGGTTTATCATGGAGAGTATGTGAGTTTTGCTTCAATAGTGATTATGAAAATTGAAAATAATATGTTTGGAAAGAATTCTCATTTAAAGACCAGTCAAGACACCCTGACAATACACGTGTTCTGAAGCAAGAAGTGATTAAAGTTGAAACAAATGCCTATAAATTTGTGAACTTGTGGATGAAATGTAAATCCTATGTTGTGCAAACACTGAAGAAAAAGTAATGTACCAGTGTTGAATACAAATAAACGTCAAATTACATATCATGTCCCATAGGAATCTACTTGCATTGATGTTAGACTGGGTTAGTTACTGTAGAATTATTAGCATTTGTATGCACCATTCACTGAAGTTAGTTTTCAGTACTAGTAAACAAATATATATTTCAGGTAGATGAATATGTCTGAAAATAATCTTGTGAAAAGTTGATTATGAATCCACGTACATGAACATGAACAAATTTAGAGAGTGTATATAAGACACATATATTTTATATTTTGAAAAATCTGGAGAGTGTATTTATAGATACAAAAAAAAACACATACAGACATTAAAAAGAAGCAATATATATGCCAATCAAAATTCATCATTAAATATATATCATCCACAGATGCAAAATATTTATTTTACTGAACATGAGCTAATGTATAATGTTGTTCTACTAGGAAGCTTGTAGGTTAAATTTTCAGTTCCAACAGCGTTTAAGAGTAGTAAACTCTTCTCACAACTTGTATCTGCCAAGTCAGCCACCTCACAAAAATGTACATGTGATACCAGGTAGGATTCTATATGTGCATATGAATATATATGAGTGAATAAGCTACAGAGAAAGGGGAACAAGAATACACATATCTGTTAACTTTAAAAAAACATGGAGGACTATTTCAATTAAAAATTGACTAAATTTATAACTCCTACCTTATATAATGCAAAAGGCAAGTCCAAGTATACAACATGCCTCCTCTGAACTGCTTGTATTTCTATTGTGTTTGGGTTATTTTTCTCCTTTATATTAGGATGAGTAGTCTGACTCTAGTAGGTAGGTATTAGTGTCAGGGATTCAGTATTTCGAAAGGAATATTGGAAAATGAATTTAATGTGTATGCAAATATGTGCTGCACAAATATCCTTCCACTCTCATCCAATGCAATGCCTTGTCAATACCTTCGCCCCAATTAAGACACAAATAGAGGAAAAGAGTTAGAAAATCAGTGAATACATATCTGAAATGGAAATGCTCTGGAATTCACAACTTTGGAGGTGGTAGAGGAGTTTCCAAAAGTAAGGGACAGGGTAAACAATCCACAAACATGAAGCTCTGCTGGCCTAAAAACTTTTTGAGAAACTGCCTCTGAGTTTGGGCACTTGAAATATATGTTGTTGTCAGGAGATTCGACTTCCTTTGTAGTGAGACCATCAAAGCTGGGTCTGCATCTATGTGACCTGGAGGACATGTCTTCTTATTTTCCAATGAAGATGAGCAGCAGTGCTGAATTATCTCTTTGAAGGTAAACTGTGGCCACAGGGGACTAAGTGTCTCCCCGTGTTGACTGTGAAGCCATTTGGTCCTCGTCCACTTTTTGTGATGTTTTTGCTACTGAACTGGGAGTTTAGTATTTGCTTCATGACATACAAGGAGCTCAACTGGGGCACAGTGCTGGAGGGAGTTCTGTCACGTGTGGTGGGCCACGGTCTGCAAGAGAATGCACCAACCATGCTTTTATTCCTCATAGCTTGCCCCATTGCCCCCTTGTCCATATCAACCTGATTCTGAACATTGCCCTGAAACCTCTCCATATAACAAGATGCCTTTACATATAAGAGTCTGCTGGCTGCACCATGTCAGTAACATGCCATTTGGAATACAATGGTATATCCTCATGGCCGTACCACTGAAGGTTTATCACACACCTGTCCACCACTGCTCTTGGCCCACTACTCAGAAGGCTCCAACATACTGGAATCTCTGTTCTACACCATTTTCATGAAACCCAGTCATACAAGGATCTGTCTGGTATACTCATGATCAGCAATAGGACATCCAAAGGTTCTCCAGTGCCACCTGGTCATGGGAATTTCAAAAATTTCATGGTATTTATCTAGCCATTTTTCAATGATGAAGTTGGAGGCACTGTGGGTTTCAATTCATTCAGTAACCATTAAATGTTGAGGAAGCTCAATTCAATGAAAGCTCTGGAGAACTCTCACAGGCAAGGCTTCCGAAAGAGTGTCCAAAAGGTCACATGAAGCCAGGCCCATTGAAGTCTACAATGTGTGGCCTATGTGTGTTTCAACTCTCAAATATGGCTGCATGTCTTTAAGAATAAAATCATGTGATATCCTGGCTGAGATTCCCAGGGCTCTGTGGAAAGCCACCCTGGGCCTAGATGTCAGTTTCCAAGGGCGACTCTCATGCATGGCCTCCTAAAATCCAAATAAAATTCATGGCAATACTTCTCTGAGGTCAGTTTCACAACTCAGTCTCTAAGGGGAATCACACCAGATTTCAAGCCCACGTGGACCCAGTCATTTCTTCCAACCGCCAAACAAATGACCAAAATTAAAACCAAAACATTTCCACATGTCCCTCATCTTCTTCCATATAGTCACCTCTGGCTGGAGGTTTCCATTAGGGGTGCAAACAAAGACAGTGTCCAAAAAATGCTCCCTTGCCCCTCATTTGCCTAAAGTCAGGGTGTCCTTGACACCCTTCCTGTGAACCAGGAGTGATCAAATAAGCCTGCCGTAAATACTGCTGTGTTTCTCCAGTTTGAGTCCTACTGACTTTCAGGAATAGATTCTATATGTGATTTGGAGTCATGCGAAAACCCAAGCCCCTCTGCAGGGCTTTGAAGAACTCATTTGACACAAAGAATCCATATTTTCACTTGATGGAGGTCAGGAACCTAACACAGGAAGGCAAGAGACTTCATCCACAATGACTGATTTTTTGTCATTATGGTTTTGAACGCACACATGGAATCATTCTTTAGATCCATCATGTGCTTAGAATCTAAATCACAGCCACAAACAAGGCCAAGAGGCTAATTCAGCCACATCCCTTTCGAAAGCAATAAAGCAAAGAGCCACAGGTGATGCCCATTCATTTCCATTTCAAAACTATATTCTTCAGGCTTCACAAAGGGGTGGCCGGAAGCAAAATCCTTCCAGATATTCAGTGCAAGAGAACAGTACTTAAACAAAAAGTCCAAAGCAGGGTCTCTCAACTGAGAGTTTCCTGGTCACACTGATATCTGAGTTTTCTGAGATGCTCGCCATTCTCTTCAGCTCTCCAGTACATGGCCATGTCAGAGAGCTTGGAGGTGGTACATATCTTGTACACAAAACCATGAGCCTATTCTGCAGAGTGGCCAGAATTTAGGAAGAAACCAGCAACTTAGGAAGATAGCAGGTGTTTCCCATTGATAAGACAAGCTGCAGTTCATTCATATATTGGGCAGGATGAATTATGGGAAGATTTATACTAGACAGGACACATCCATTAATGCATTTTCTTTTCTAATGTGTACAACACCAGACACAGTGGGATACACAGACAAAGAAACACTCGCCTTGTCAAACGACTTACTAGAACAGTCCACTCAAAACAAAAAAAACAAAAAAAAAAAACGCCTTTCCTACCTATTCTCAGAACATGAGACAGAACCGCAAACCCAAACCCACTCCCACAAAGGCACCTTCTTTCCCCAAGTAGGTGTGTGACAACCCGGAGTGTCCTCTGACTGGTGAGCCATACAATGTTTCCCCGAATTGGCCTGTCTTGTCTCAGATCTGGTCTCCTTGTCCAACTCTGTGAAGTTGAGAGGAGCCAGCGGTGAGCCACTACCTGTTTTCTCAAAAAAGGTCCCTCTTCAGAGCTCTACTGGCATTTGGCCATCCTCACATCAGTAGGTACCAAGAAAGGCTGACTTTGTCCTTGGAAAATCCAAACAAGTGAGCCCACTGGGACTGGGACTGGGACTGGGACTGCCACTGGGTGGCTTCTTGGATACCAAGTTCAGAGAGTTCCATCACCAAGGAAATGAGGTATGTCACTTTCTTTGGAACTGAATGAGGTGACTGCCTTGGCAACCACTTTGTCCTAGCAGTTGCTTCCAAGAGTCCCAAGAGATGGAGCCAGCCGCTCCTTCTTGTGACACTTTCACAAGTTAGAATGGAATATAAACGATAGCCAAACGTGAACAGCTCTCCACACAGGCCTGTTTTGGTCAGTCTTCTCTACAATAAGAAGAGAGAGGCTGATTCAGACACGTCCCTTCGTTCTAACTAGGTTTTTTTGCCATGGAAGATGACTTTTGCTCACTCAGGTCCTTCATACATGCCTACAACTTGTGCAAGTATCATTTCTGCATGGACCTTTGAGGTTCTCAGCAGGTGGACGGTCCCCTACTTTCCTGTATTGTAAGAACAACTCTGTTCCTGCTCTTTTGTGAAATGAGTTTGAGGGAACAGTGTATGTTTATGGTTAATAACAGGTTCGATTTGGGTTAGGAATCATTCTGTGCGATGAATAATAGTGTTGGAAACCTGTGATATTTACAAGAATATAGAGGTGAAATATAAGTATGAAAACAGAAATCTAGGTATGATTTGAAGCCCAGAAGGGCATTGAGCCCTTGATTGGGATACTTAGCTACGAATTATGTTCTGCAAATATGTCTCATATAATTCGATATACAATGGCATAGGACCTTGTACCTTGGATGATTGAATGTAGAAGAGAACATCCAGTCAAAAAGGGATAGTTGCTAGGATCATGAAGCTAGTCGGTAGGTTTAGGTGGAAGAGTGAGTATATGATTTGCACCAAAAGTTCTTTAGCAATAGGGTTTCGGTTAGAGACTGAATTTAAATGTCAGCACATATGAAGAGTCAGTCACTAGGATGAGCTGGGGAAAATATGCAGAAAAGCACATATCAATAGAGACATTACAAAATTAGGCAAAGTATAAAGTGACTGATAGGATTAGACATGTTCAACAGTGTTGAGTTTCAATATATAATCTTAGGAAGAAACAAATATGTAGTCACCAATAGGATTGGCATTTGAGAGCATTACACAACCTGGACATGGATGTTTTTAGTAATCCGTGTTCACTTTCCATTTAGGCCTTGGTACAATCATAAGTATGGCCATTAATTTTTTTGTCCAGAATATTACTGGGATAAAATGTATATGTAGATCAGGTGACATGAGTATTTCTTCCACCATTTCTGGGAGCAATATATTAAAGACGAAAAATTAGTATTGGGGTTACAAAGAGGTGCACCCTGTGTCTATGAATATAGAGATAAAGCATGAATAGACCATACTGTGAATAAATAATATAACTTGTTCCAATTTTAAATAATGGATTTAACTGATATCTGAAAAATTACAGGAAATCTTATATTGATATACAATCATTCATTCCAACCAATTATACATCTAATTGTAATATTAGTGTTTTGGTTTATCATGAAGAGTGTGTGAGTTTTGCTTCAAAAGTGATTATGGAAATCGAAAATAATGTGTTTGGAAAGAAGTGTCATAAAAAGACCAGTCAGGAAACCTGGAGGAATACATATGTTGTGAAGCAGGAAGTGATTGAAAGTAAAACAAATGCCTATAAGTTTGCTAATTTGTGGATGAAATATATATCCAATGATGTGCATAAACTCATGAAATAGTAATGTACCAGTGTTGAGTAAAAATGAACGTCAAAATACACATCATGTCCCATAGGAATCTACTTGCATTGATATTAAACTGGGTCAGTTACTGTAGAAATATTAGGATTCGCGTGCATCATTCACCAAAGTTAGTATTCTTTTTTTTTTAATTTTTATTTATGGTTGTTAAAACCATTACATAGTTCTTGATATATCATATATCACATTTTGATTCAAGTGGGTTATGAACTCCCATTTTTACCCCGTGTACAGATTGCAGAATCACATCAGTTACACATCCATTGATTCACATATAGCCATACTAGTGTCTGTTCTATTCTGCTGCCTTTCCTATCCTCTACTATCCCCCTCCCCTCCCCTCTCCTCCCCTCTTCTCTCTCTACCCACTCTACAGTAATAAATTTCTCCCCCTTGTATTATTTTTCCCTTTTCCTGCACTTCCTTTTGTATAAAATTTTGTATAACCCTGAGGCTCTCCTCCCATTTCCATGCAATTTCCCTTCTCTCTCCCTTTCCCTTCCACCTCTCATCCCTGTTTAGTGTTAATCTTCTTCTCATGCTCTTCGTCACTACTCTGTTCTTAGTTACTCTCCTTATATCAAAGAAGACATTTGGCATTTGTTTTTTAGGGATTGGCTAGGTTCACTTAGCATAATCTGCTCTAATGCCATCCATTTCCCTGCAAATTCTAAGATTTTGTCATTTTTAAATGCAGAGTAATACTCCATTGTGTATAAATGCCACATTATTTTTATTCATTCTTCCATTGAAGGGCATATAGCTTGGTTCCACAGTCTTGCTATTGTGAATTGTGCTGCTCTGAACATCGATGTAGCAGTGTCCCTGTAGCATGCTCTTTTTAGGTCTTTAGGTTTTAGACCGAGAAGGGGAATATCTGGGTCAAATGGTGGTTCCATTGCCAGCTTTCCAAGAAATCTCCATACTGCTTTCCCATTTGGCTGCACCAATTTGCAGTCCCACCAGCAATGTACAAGTTTACCTGTTTCCCCATATCCTCGACAGCACTTGTTGTTGTTTGTCTTCATAATGGCTGCCAATCTTACTGGAGTGAGATGGTATCTTAGGGTGGTTTTGATTCACATTTCTCTGACTGCTGGAGATGGTGAGCATTTTTTTATGTACTTGTTGATTGATTGTATGTCCTCCTCTGAGCAGTGTCTGTTCAGGTCCTTGGCCCATTTGTTGATTGTGTTATTTGTTATCTTATTGACTAATTTTTTGAGTTCTCTGTATACTCTGGATATTAGGGCTCTATCTGAAGTGTGAGGAGTAAAGATTTGTTCTTAGGATGTAGGCTCCCTATTTACCTCTCTTATTGTTTCTTTTGCTGAGAAAAAACTTTTTAGTTTGAGTACGTCCCATTTGTTGATTCTAGCTATTAACTCTTGTGCTATGGGTGTCCTATTGAGGAATTTGGAGCCCGACCCCACAGTATGTAGATCATAGCCAACTTTTTCTTCTATCAGGCGCCGTGTCTCTGATTTGTTATCAAGCTCCTTGATCCATTTTGAGTTAACTTTTGTGCATTGCGAGAGAAAGGGATTCAGTTTCATTTTGTTGCATATGGATTTCCAGCTTTCCCAGCACCAATTATTGAAGATGCTATCCTTCATCCATTGCATGATTTTAGCCCCTTTATCAAATATGAGATAGTTGAAGTTTTGTGGATTGGTTTCTGTGTCCTCTAATCTGTACCATTGTTCCACCCGCCTGTTTTGGTACCAGTATTATGCTATTTTTGTTACTATTGCTCTGCAGTATACTTTGAAGTCTGATATCGCTATATCGCCTGATTCACACTTCCTGCTTATCATTGTTTTTGCTATTCTGGGTCTTTTATTTTTCCATATGAATTTCATGATTGCTTTCTCTATTTCTACAAGAAATGCCATTAAGATTTTGATTGTCATTGCATTAAACCTAGAGAGAACTTTTGGTAATATCGCCATTTTGATAATGTTAGTTCTGCCTATATATAAACAGGGTACATTTTTACATCTTTTAAGATCTTCCTCTATTATTCTCTTTAGGGTTCTGTAGTTTTCATTTTATGAGACTTGCACCTCTTTTGTTAGGCTGATTCCCAATTATTTTTTTTAGGATATTGTGAATGTAGTGGTTGTCCTCATTTCCGTTTCAGAGGATTTTTTGCTGATATACAGGAATGCCTTTGATTTATGCGTGTTGATTTTATATCCTGCCACTTTGCTGAATTCATTCATTAGCTCTATTAGTTTCTTTGTAGACCCTTTTGGGTCTGCTAGGTATAGAATCATGTCATCTCTAATAGTGATAATTTAAGTTCTTCTTTTCCTGTTTTTATGGCTTTAATTTTTTTGTCTGTCTAATTGCTCTCGCCAGTGTTTCACGAACTATGTTGAACAGAAGTGGTGAAAGAGGGCATCCCTTTCTTGTTCCAGATTTTAGGGCGAATGCCTTCAATTATTCTCCATTCAGAATGATGCTAGCCTGAGGCTTAGCAGAGATTGCTTTTACAATATTGAGGTATGTTCCTGTTATCCCTAGTTTTTCTAGAGTTTTGAACATAAAGGTATGCTGTACTTTGTCGAATGCTTTCTCTGCATCTATCGAGATGATCATATGGTTCTTATTTTTAAGTCTATTGATGTGATGAATAACATTTATTGATTTCCCTATATTGATCCAGCCTTGCATCCCACGGATGAGTCCTACTTGATCATGTACACAATTTTTTTGATATGCTTTTGTATCTGATTTGCTAGAATTTAATTGAGGATTTTTGCCTCTAGGTTCATTAGAGATATTGGTCTGTAGTTTTCTTTCTTTAAAGTGTCTTTTTCTGGTGTAGGAATCAGGGTGATGGTGGCCTCATAGAATGAATTTGGAAGTTTTCCTTCTTTTTCAATTTCCTGAAATAGCTTGAAAAGCATTGGTATTAGTTCCTCTTTAAAGGTTGTGTAAAACTCTGCTGTATACCCATCGGGTCCTGGGCTTTTCTTACTTGGTAGTGTTTTGATGGTTTCTTCTATTTCCTCAATTGATATCGGTCTGTTTAGGTTGTCTATAACCTCCTGACTCAATCTGGGCACATCAAATGACTTTAGAAATTTATCGATGCCTTTACTCTCTTCTATTTTATTGGAGTATAAAGATTCAAAATATTTTCTTATTATCTTCTGTATTTCTGAAATATCTCTTGTGATATTGTCTCTTTCATCCCGTATGCTAGTAATTTGAGTTCTCTCTCTTTTTTTCTTCATTACCATGGCTAAGGTTCTGTCGGTTTTATTTATTTTTTCAAAAAACCAAATGGGTTGACGTGTCCGCCGCGCTGGCAGGCCGCTGGGCCTGTTTCTGCATTCGGTTGCAGGTCTGCCTACCTTGCGGGAGTGGGTGGTGGCTCTGCTTTGCCCCTTCTCCAATTGGGGTGTCGTGACTATCATGCTGGCACGTCGCTGGGCCTGTTCTGGGCGCGGGCCAAGGCTCTGCTCTACGCCTACTCCAATTGTGTTGACGTGACTACCACGCTGGTGGGCCGCTGTGCTTTTACTGGGCTTGGGAGAAGGCTCTGCTCTGCCACTACTCCAATTGGGGTGTTGTGTCTACCACGGTGGCAGGCCGCTGGGCCTGTTCCGCAGGTCAGTCACATGTCTGCTTACATTGCGGGCGCGGGCGGCGGCCAGCTTGGCCCCTACTACAATTTGGGTGACGTGACTACCACGCCAGCAGGTGGCTGGGCCTGATCTGGGCCCGGGTGGCATCTCTGCTCTGCCCCTACTCCAATTGGGGTGATGTGACTACCATGCCTGCAGGTCGCTGGGCCTGTTCCGGGCACGGGCGGCAACTCTGCTCTGCCCCTACTCCAATTGGGGTGACGTGACTACCATGACAGTGGGTCGCTGGGTCCGTTCCGGGCATGGGCAGCAGCTCTGCTCTGCCCCTCTGGCTTGATGACAAAGTGAGAGATACTCAGGTGTTTGTGACTCACTTTCTTTACCAGAAGACCAACTGTTTCTGTCACCGCTGGTATCAATGAAGTTATCTCCTCCGCCGCTTTCTGATGACATCAGATCTCTGCCATGTTGATACACCATGTGAATGGCAGCATTTCGTTCCCTTTGCCGGGTGACAAAAGAAACGGGTGAGTCTTGACCGGCCCTCACAAGCCCCGTCTCAAACTTGCTGCCACTGCCTATGAAGGCTCGGTTGGTATTAAACTCCACAGTATTCAGCAAGACCCGGACAGAGAAGCAGTTTCCGTGAGTTCTTTAGCCCTGGGCCAGATCAGTTCCAGGAGCTGAAATTCGGCCGCTGTTGGCTTGGTGTATGTTCTGATAGGAGCAGGCTCCATGAAGCAGTTTCTGCGGTTTCTTTAGCACTGAGCCTGAGTAATTTGTCTGCAAGACACAGGCAAATGGCAGCCTGAAATTACCTAGTCTATAGCTGAATGAGTGGCGATCAGTGGAACACAGGGATGGTGACGTCAGCTCTCCAAGATGGTGGCCACTGGCTTCCTCTGTGATCTGACCGGTGGGGAGAACAGAATTGGACCGCTTCCTTCCCCCATCTCAAACCCAGAATTCAGCACTGAGCACAGTGATTGCACAGGTGGCAGGAGCCCACAAAATCCACACCGCTGTATATTTGCATTGCTATCTCGTCATTTCCCAGCGCGTGCCGCATACTCTAGCCGCAGAGCGATTTGCTGAATAAGCAGCATGACCCTCGGAGCGGACAAATCACTCGCGTTGGAGCCCCCATAGCTGATCCTCATGAGATAGAAATACTTCAACTAGGTTTTGGAGCACCCCAATTTTGCTGGAAATTCCTAAAAAGATAGGTTTTAGCAGTTCTAACTCGTCATTCTCCCGCACAGTGACGCGGTACATGGGGGTGATGCACTTCCTTCGCCGCCATCATATGATCCCCCAGAGTTAGCTTTCAGTACTAGGAAACAAATATGTATTTCAGGTGGATGAATATTTCTGAGAATAATCTTTGAAAAGTTGATTATAAATCCACATACATGAATATGAATGAATTTAGGGAATTTATAATAAGACAAATATATTTCATATTTTGAAAAATTTGGAGAGTGAATATATATATATATATATATATATATATATATATATATACACATATATATGCACACACACACACACACACACACATAGATATTAAAAAGTAGCATTGCCCGCGCCCAGAACAGGCCCAGCGACGTGCCAGCATGATAGTCACGACACCCCAATTGGAGAAGGGGCAAAGCAGAGCCACCACCCACTCCCGCAAGGTAGGCAGACCTGCAACCGAATGCAGAAACAGGCCCAGCGGCCTGCCAGCGCGGCGGACACGTCAACCCATTTGGTTTTTTGAAAAAATAAATAAAACCGACAGAACCTTAGCCATGGTAATGAAGAAAAAAAGAGAGAGAACTCAAATTACTAGCATACGGGATGAAAGAGACAATATCACAAGAGATATTTCAGAAATACAGAAGATAATAAGAAAATATTTTGAATCTTTATACTCCAATAAAATAGAAGAGAGTAAAGGCATCGATAAATTTCTAAAGTCATTTGATGTGCCCAGATTGAGTCAGGAGGTTATAGACAACCTAAACAGACCGATATCAATTGAGGAAATAGAAGAAACCATCAAAACACTACCAAGTAAGAAAAGCCCAGGACCCGATGGGTATACAGCAGAGTTTTACACAACCTTTAAAGAGGAACTAATACCAATGCTTTTCAAGCTATTTCAGGAAATTGAAAAAGAAGGAGAACTTCCAAATTCATTCTATGAGGCCACCATCACCCTGATTCCTACACCAGAAAAAGACACTTTAAAGAAAGAAAACTACAGACCAATATCTCTAATGAACCTAGAGGCAAAAATCCTCAATTAAATTCTAGCAAATCAGATACAAAAGCATATCAAAAAAATTGTGTACATGATCAAGTAGGACTCATCCGTGGGATGCAAGGCTGGATCAATATAGGGAAATCAATAAATGTTATTCATCACATCAATAGACTTAAAAATAAGAACCATATGATCATCTCGATAGATGCAGAGAAAGCATTCGACAAAGTACAGCATACCTTTATGTTCAAAACTCTAGAAAAACTAGGGATAACAGGAACATACCTCAATATTGTAAAAGCAATCTCTGCTAAGCCTCAGGCTAGCATCATTCTGAATGGAGAATAATTGAAGGCATTCGCCCTAAAATCTGGAACAAGAAAGGGATGCCCTCTTTCACCACTTCTGTTCAACATAGTTCGTGAAACACTGGCGAGAGCAATTAGACAGACAAAAAAATTAAAGCCATAAAAACAGGAAAAGAAGAACTTAAATTATCACTATTAGAGATGACATGATTCTATACCTAGCAGACCCAAAAGGGTCTACAAAGAAACTAATAGAGCTAATGAATGAATTCAGCAAAGTGGCAGGATATAAAATCAACACGCATAAATCAAAGGCATTCCTGTATATCAGCAAAAAATCCTCTGAAACGGAAATGAGGACAACCACTACATTCACAATATCCTAAAAAAAATAATTGGGAATCAGCCTAACAAAAGAGGTGCAAGTCTCATAAAATGAAAACTACAGAACCCTAAAGAGAATAATAGAGGAAGATCTTAAAAGATGTAAAAATGTACCCTGTTTATATATAGGCAGAACTAACATTATCAAAATGGCGATATTACCAAAAGTTCTCTCTAGGTTTAATGCAATGACAATCAAAATCTTAATGGCATTTCTTGTAGAAATAGAGAAAGCAATCATGAAATTCATATGGAAAAATAAAAGACCCAGAATAGCAAAAACAATGATAAGCAGGAAGTGTGAATCAGGCGATATAGCGATATCAGACTTCAAAGTATACTGCAGAGCAATAGTAACAAAAATAGCATAATACTGGTACCAAAACAGGCGGGTGGAACAATGGTACAGATTAGAGGACACAGAAACCAATCCACAAAACTTCAACTATCTCATATTTGATAAAGGGGCTAAAATCATGCAATGGATGAAGGATAGCATCTTCAATAATTGGTGCTGGGAAAGCTGGAAATCCATATGCAACAAAATGAAACTGAATCCCTTTCTCTCGCAATGCACAAAAGTTAACTCAAAATGGATCAAGGAGCTTGATAACAAATCAGAGACACGGCGCCTGATAGAAGAAAAAGTTGGCTATGATCTACATACTGTGGGGTCGGGCTCCAAATTCCTCAATAGGACACCCATAGCACAAGAGTTAATAGCTAGAATCAACAAATGGGACGTACTCAAACTAAAAAGTTTTTTCTCAGCAAAAGAAACAATAAGAGAGGTAAATAGGGAGCCTACATCCTAAGAACAAATCTTTACTCCTCACACTTCAGATAGAGCCCTAATATCCAGAGTATACAGAGAACTCAAAAAATTAGTCAATAAGATAACAAATAACACAATCAACAAATGGGCCAAGGACCTGAACAGACACTGCTCAGAGGAGGACATACAATCAATCAACAAGTACATAAAAAAATGCTCACCATCTCCAGCAGTCAGAGAAATGTGAATCAAAACCACCCTAAGATACCATCTCACTCCAGTAAGATTGGCAGCCATTATGAAGACAAACAACAACAAGTGCTGTCGAGGATATGGGGAAACAGGTAAACTTGTACATTGCTGGTGGGACTGCAAATTGGTGCAGCCAAATGGGAAAGCAGTATGGAGATTTCTTGGAAAGCTGGCAATGGAACCACCATTTGACCCAGATATTCCCCTTCTCGGTCTAAAACCTAAAGACCTAAAAAGAGCATGCTACAGGGACACTGCTACATCGATGTTCAGAGCAGCACAATTCACAATAGCAAGACTGTGGAACCAAGCTATATGCCCTTCAATGGAAGAATGAATAAAAATAATGTGGCATTTATACACAATGGAGTATTACTCTGCATTTAAAAATGACAAAATCTTAGAATTTGCAGGGAAATGGATGGCATTAGAGCAGATTATGCTAAGTGAACCTAGCCAATCCCTAAAAAACAAATGCCAAATGTCTTCTTTGATATAAGGAGAGTAACTAAGAACAGAGTAGTGACGAAGAGCATGAGAAGAAGATTAACACTAAACAGGGATGAGAGGTGGAAGGGAAAGGGAGAGAGAAGGGAAATTGCATGGAAATGGGAGGAGAGCCTCAGGGTTATACAAAATTTTATACAAAAGGAAGTGCAGGAAAAGGGAAAAATAATACAAGGGGGAGAAATTTATTACTGTAGAGTGGGTAGAGAGAGAAGAGGGGAGGAGAGGGGAGGGGAGGGGGATAGTAGAGGATAGGAAAGGCAGCAGAATAGAACAGACACTAGTATGGCTATATGTGAATCAATGGATGTGTAACTGATGTGATTCTGCAATCTGTACACGGGGTAAAAATGGGAGTTCATAACCCACTTGAATCAAAATGTGATATATGATATATCAAGAACTATGTAATGGTTTTAACAACCATAAATAAAAATTAAAAAAAAAAGAATACTAACTTTGGTGAATGATGCACGCGAATCCTAATATTTCTACAGTAACTGACCCAGTTTAATATCAATGCAAGTAGATTCCTATGGGACATGATGTGTATTTTGACGTTCATTTTTACTCAACACTGGTACATTACTATTTCATGAGTTTATGCACATCATTGGATATATATTTCATCCACAAATTAGCAAACTTATAGGCATTTGTTTTACTTTCAATCACTTCCTGCTTCACAACATATGTATTCCTCCAGGTTTCCTGACTGGTCTTTTTATGACACTTCTTTCCAAACACATTATTTTCGATTTCCATAATCACTTTTGAAGCAAAACTCACACACTCTTCATGATAAACCAAAACACTAATATTACAATTAGATGTATAATTGGTTGGAATGAATGATTGTATATCAATATAAGATTTCCTGTAATTTTTCAGATATCAGTTAAATCCATTATTTAAAATTGGAACAAGTTATATTATTTATTCACAGTATGGTCTATTCATGCTTTATCTCTATATTCATAGACACAGGGTGCACCTCTTTGTAACCCCAATACTAATTTTTCGTCTTTAATATATTGCTCCCAGAAATGGTGGAAGAAATACTCATGTCACCTGATCTACATATACATTTTATCCCAGTAATATTCTGGACAAAAAAATTAATGGCCATACTTATGATTGTACCAAGGCCTAAATGGAAAGTGAACACGGATTACTAAAAACATCCATGTCCAGGTTGTGTAATGCTCTCAAATGCCAATCCTATTGGTGACTACATATTTGTTTCTTCCTAAGATTATATATTGAAACTCAACACTGTTGAACATGTCTAATCCTATCAGTCACTTTATACTTTGCCTAATTTTGTAATGTCTCTATTGATATCTGCTTTTCTGCATATTTTCCCCAGCTCATCCTAGTGACTGACTCTTCATATGTGCTGACATTTAAATTCAGTCTCTAACCGAAACCCTATTGCTAAAGAACTTTTGGTGCAAATCATATACTCACTCTTCCACCTAAACCTACCGACTAGCTTCATGATCCTAGCAACTATCCCTTTTTGACTGGATGTTCTCTTCTACATTCAATCATCCAAGGTACAAGGTCCTATGCCATTGTATATCGGATTATATGAGACATATTTGCAGAACATAATTCGTAGCTAAGTATCCCAATCAAGGGCTCAATGCCCTTCTGGGCTTCAAATCATACCTAGATTTCTGTTTTCATACTTATATTTCACCTCTATATTCTTGTAAATATCACAGGTTTCCAACACTATTATTCATCGCACAGAATGATTCCTAACCCAAATCGAACCTGTTATTAACCATAAACATACACTGTTCCCTCAAACTCATTTCACAAAAGAGCAGGAACAGAGTTGTTCTTACAATACAGGAAAGTAGGGGACCGTCCACCTGCTGAGAACCTCAAAGGTCCATGCAGAAATGATACTTGCACAAGTTGTAGGCATGTATGAAGGACCTGAGTGAGCAAAAGTCATCTTCCATGGCAAAAAAACCTAGTTAGAACGAAGGGACGTGTCTGAATCAGCCTCTCTCTTCTTATTGTAGAGAAGACTGACCAAAACAGGCCTGTGTGGAGAGCTGTTCACGTTTGGCTATCGTTTATATTCCATTCTAACTTGTGAAAGTGTCACAAGAAGGAGCGGCTGGCTCCATCTCTTGGGACTCTTGGAAGCAACTGCTAGGACAAAGTGGTTGCCAAGGCAGTCACCTCATTCAGTTCCAAAGAAAGTGACATACCTCATTTCCTTGGTGATGGAACTCTCTGAACTTGGTATCCAAGAAGCCACCCAGTGGCAGTCCCAGTCCCAGTCCCAGTCCCAGTGGGCTCACTTGTTTGGATTTTCCAAGGACAAAGTCAGCCTTTCTTGGTACCTACTGATGTGAGGATGGCCAAATGCCAGTAGAGCTCTGAAGAGGGACCTTTTTTGAGAAAACAGGTAGTGGCTCACCGCTGGCTCCTCTCAACTTCACAGAGTTGGACAAGGAGACCAGATCTGAGACAAGACAGGCCAATTCGGGGAAACATTGTATGGCTCACCAGTCAGAGGACACTCCGGGTTGTCACAGACCTACTTGGGGAAAGAAGGTGCCTTTGTGGGAGTGGGTTTGGGTTTGTGGTTCTGTCTCATGTTCTGAGAATAGGTAGGAAAGGCGTTTTTTGTTTTTGTTTTTGTTTTTTTTTTGTTTTGAGTGGACTGTTCTAGTAAGTCGTTTGACAAGGCGAGTGTTTCTTTGTCTGTGTATCCCACTGTGTCTGGTGTTGTACACATTAGAAAAGAAAATGCATTAATGGATGTGTCCTGTCTAGTATAAATCTTCCCATAATTCATCCTGCCCAATATATGAATGAACTGCAGCTTGTCTTATCAATGGGAAACACCTGCTATCTTCCTAAGTTGCTGGTTTCTTCCTAAATTCTGGCCACTCTGCAGAATAGGCTCATGGTTTTGTGTACAAGATATGTACCACCTCCAAGCTCTCTGACATGGCCAAGTACTGGAGAGCTGAAGAGAATGGCGAGCATCTCAGAAAACTCAGATATCAGTGTGACCAGGAAACTCTCAGTTGAGAGACCCTGCTTTGGACTTTTTGTTTAAGTACTGTTCTCTTGCACTGAATATCTGGAAGGATTTTGCTTCCGGCCACCCCTTTGTGAAGCCTGAAGAATATAGTTTTGAAATGGAAATGAATGGGCATCACCTGTGGCTCTTTGCTTTATTGCTTTCGAAAGGGATGTGGCTGAATTAGCCTCTTGGCCTTGTTTGTGGCTGTGATTTAGATTCTAAGCACATGATGGATCTAAAGAATGATTCCACCTAGGTCTGGTTTGGTCCATCTTCGCCACATTAAGAAAAGAGAGGCTGATTCAAACACGTCCCTTCGTCCTGACTAGGTTGTTTGCCATAGAAGATGACTTTTGCTCTCTCAGGTCCTTCATAGCTGCCTATATCTTCTCCAGGGATCATTTCTGCATGGACCTTTGAGGTTCTCAGCAGGTGGAAGATCCCCTACATTCTGTATTGTAAGACCAGCTCTGGCCCTGCTCTTCTATAAAGTTAGATTGAGGGAACTGTGTATGGTTAGGTTTAAGACCTGGTTCAATTTGGGTTATGAATCATTCTGCGGGATGCATAATGGTATTGGGAACCTGCGATATTCACAAGAATATATAGGTGAAATATAAGTATGAAAACAGAAATCTAGGTAAGATTTGAAGCCCAGAGGGCATTGGGCCGTTGATTGGGATACTTAGCATTCAATTATGTTCTGCACAGATGTCTCAGATAAATCGATATACAATGGCATAGGACCTTGTACCTTGGATGATTGAATGTCGAAGAGAACATCCAGTCAAAAAGGCATAGTCAGTAGGATTAAGAAGATAGTCGGTAGGTTTAGAAAGACGAGTGAGTATAGGATTTGGACCAAAAGTTCTTTAGCAACAGGGTTTCGGGTAGAGAGTGAATGTAAACGTGAGCACATGTGAAGAGTCAGTCACAATGATGAACTGGGGAAAATATGTCAGAAAGCAGATATCAACAGAGACATTAGGAAATCAGGCAAAGTATAAAGTGAGTGATAAGATTAGATATTTTCAATATGGTTGAGGTTGAATATATAATCTTAGAAAGAAACAAATATGTAATTATGAATTGGATTGACATTTGAAAGCATTAGGCAATATGAACATGGATGCTTTTAGTTGTCCTTGCTCAGTTTCCATTTAGGCTTTGGTAGAATCTTAAGTGTTATCTTCGCTTTTTTTGTCCAGAATATTACTGTGATAAATGTATATGTAGATCAGGTGACATGAGTATTTCTTCCACCATTTTTTTTTAGGAATAATTGGAAGACGTATAAATTAGTCTTGGGGGTACAAAGAGGTGTAACCTTTGTTTATGAATACAGAGATAATGCATGAATAGTCCATACTGTGAATAAATAATATAACTGGATCTACTTTAAATAATGGATTGAATTATTATCTGAAATTATATATGAAATCATATATTGATATACAATCATTCATTCCAACCAGTTATACAACTAATGGAAATATTCGTGTTATGGTTTATCATGAAGGGTGTGTGAGTTTTGGTTCAAAAGTGATTATGGAAAACGAAAATAATGACTTTGGAAAGAAGCCTCATTAAAAGACCAGTGAAGAAACATGGAGAAATACATGTGTTCTGAAGTAGGAAGTGATTGTAAGTAAAAAAAATGCCTATGAATTTGTGAACTTGTGGATGAAATACATATCCTATGATGTGCATAAACTGAAGAAATAGTAATGTACCAGTGTTGAATAAAAATGAACATCAAAATGCATATCATGTCCCATAGGAATCTACTTGCATTGATGTTATACTGGATCAGTTACTGTAGAAATATTAGGATTTGTATGCACCATTCACTGAAGTTAGTTGTCAGTACTACGAAAGAAATAAGTAGTTCAGGTAGATGAATATTTGTGAGAATAATCTTGTGAAATTTTGATTATAAATCCACACATATGAATATGAATGAATTTAGGGAGTGTATAATAAGACACATATATTACATATTTTGATAAATCTGTAGAGTGTGTATATATATATACAGACACACACACACACACACACACACACACACACACACACACACAACCAGATATTAAAAACTAGCAAAATATATGCCAATCAAAATTCATCATGAAATATATATCATAAAGATCCAAAAATATTCTTTTGACTGAACATGGGTTTATGTATAGTGTTGTTCTACTGGGAAGCTCACCCATAGGTTGAATTTTCAGTTCCAACACCATTTTGGAAGAGTGATGTCTTCTCACACTTTGTATCTGCCAAGTCATGTAACTCACAAGAATGTACGTGTGATCCCCGTAGGATTCTATTTGTGCATATAAAAATACATGTGCTGAATAAGCTCCAGAGAAAGGGAGACAGTAATTCACATATTTGTTAACTTTAAAAACACATGGAGAACTATTTCAATTAAAAATTGACTAGATTTATAACACCTACCCTTTCTCATGCAAAAGTCAATTTCAACTCTGAACTGCGTGTATTTATATACTGTTTTGGTTATTTTTCTCTATCATATTAGGATTAGTAGTCAGAATCTAGTAGAATATGGGTTAGTGTCAGGTATTCAGAAATTTGAATGGAAAATAGGAAAATTAATCTAATATGTATGCAAATATGTGCTACAAAAAATCTTCCCACTCTCATCCAGAACAATGCCTTGACATTACCTTCGCCCCAAGTTAGACACATTTAGAGAAGAAGAGTTAAAAAATCTGTGATTACATTTCTGGAATGGAAAATGCTCATGAGTGCACAAAATTGGAGGTGGTATAGGAGTTTCTAAAAGTAAGGACAGGGTACACACTCCACAAACATGGAGCTCTGCCAGCCTAACACTTTTTGAGAAACTGCCACTGAGGTTGTGCACTTGAAATATATGTTGTTGTCAGGAGTTAAGTTTCCTTTGCAGTGACACCCTCAAAGCTGGGTGTGCGTCTCTGAGACCTTGAGGACATAGTTTCTTATTTTCCAATGTACATGAGGCAGCAGTGCTGAAGTCTCTCTTTGTAGGTTAACTGTGGCGACTGGGGCTTAGTTTCTCCCCATGTGGAATGTGAAGCCAATTGGTCATCCTCCACTTTTTGTGGTGTTTCTTGCTGCTGCACTGGGAGTTTGGTATTTGCTTTTTGAAATACAACAGTTCAACTGGTACACCGTGCTGGAGGGAATTCTGTCAAGTGTGGTGGGTCAGGGTCTGCAAGAAAGTGCACCATCCAGGCTTCGCTGAAACTTTAGTGACACACCATAAATTTTGGCCTTCCCTGGCCAGACAACGACCCTCTCTGAGGCTCTAATTGTCCTCATAATTTCTGATATTGGGACCAGCAAAAATAAATAAATAAACTACCATTTGTGTCATGCTTGTCAAAGTTCTGTTTTCTGTAACCCCCCTTTTGTGTAACTTTCTGGGCCATATAGCTGGGCTATAGGAAAGGCGGGGTTGCTGTTTTGTTCCTGCCGTTTTGGGAGGGAGAGGCAGCCCAGCTGGTTGACATAATAAGCTTGCCTCAATTTGATTTTAGTTGGAGTCAGTGTTCTTTTTTTGCTTTCTCATCTAACCTTTTTGAGTTTCCAGGCAAGATGACCCAGCCGACCAGATCACAAGACCAGACTGCTGGAAATTCTGAATCTGGCCTTCCCTCCAGAGCTCCGGGCTGGAGAGCCACTCTAGGGGGTGCACATCTTGAGATGTTCCAAGTCCTTTGAGTGAGCGTTCGGTCCCAGGTGCACTGCAGTGAACCACCTCACTAAAACTATTAGCAAGCACCTGGTGGAGGAGGCCTCAATAATTAAGTGCTGCCTTTATAACATCGGATATCCGTTAAAGGAAGATCTGTTCTGATGACATAGAGGTGTCCTGGGGAGGCTCACATATACTCCTTTTCGGGACAGTAATGAGAATCATTCTGTCTTCTGTTCTGTTCTGTAGGGAATTCCTCTGGAATGGTAGAGAGGTGCTGACTGGCATGCACGCGGTCCTACTTCGGAGCTTTAGCAAGACGTTGCATTGCTCCTATGTTTTTCTGTTTTGAGTCCGGGTTTCTGTTTTTTGTGTTTTGTTCTGTGTTCTATGTTTTTCTTGTTTGTTTTGTTCTGTGATTTCTGTGGCAAAATCTTAACTATATTGGACGTGAAAATGGGTAACAAAGCAAGTAAAACTGACATCCCTTTGGACTGTGTTTTAAGGAACTGCGATGAACTTTACCCCCCTTTGTTAAGCAGAATGAGAGAAGCCCCTAGCTGGGTGCCTGGAGCACACCCACTGAAGAGGACAATGCCTGCTGTGGACCTGAGAACTGAGTATCTCCCAGGTTAAAAAGTGAATCTCCATTAAAACCCCTTGTCCCTCCAGATCCAGAGAGTCACAACATTTGGGCAGAGTCCCCTGTGTTTTTTCTTTGTTACCAAAGCAATAACCCCCCCCCCTTTTTCTTTTTCTAAAAACCTTGTCCTCATTATTAAATTGGCATTAATTGGCTTCAAGGTCAGGAGCCAAACTTTAAGTTACAAATTTTGCTACATCCCCCCCCCCCCCCGCTTAGTCCCGGAACTTTTTTAGAACTGACTACTTAAATGTTAGTAAAGTAAATGTAGCATGCTTGGGGTGGATCCAAACCAGAGTAGCTGATCCTGTAAGTAAAAGGAGGGACTGAGGGACTCCCAGCAGCTGCCGAAGCCCTGTTGCTTCAGGGAATTCCCTCCTTTCTTCCCTGCACTGTAAGGATTATGCCACCTCTGTCTTCTAAAAAAGAGAAAAAGAAAAAGAGGACACTAAATGCATTAAAGTCACCATGGAGACCCTTGATTGTACATTTCAGGTTGCCCCTCTTTTAAAACATCTGGTCCCCTCCTGTTGACATCTATGGTGCCACTGGTGTAGGAGATTTTTCTCTTATCTGCTCTGGTTTAAAGGGTTCTGTCTGACAGCCACAGTCTGGACCTCCTTTCTGTCTGTCTTGTGTCTTTGTTTCTGGCCCTTTAAGACACGTGCAATAATGTGTTGATATTATAAATTGTTTTTGGGGAATGATCTTAGCTGAATGTGTGTCTAAATGATGATGTTTTATTGTAACAATCTGGTATCTGAATGGGTTTTTGAAGCATTGCACAATCTTGCAGTTAAAAGTCGGGTTTAGGTAATTGTTTAGTTTATGATTTCAGATAATTCATGCCAGAGAACTTAAATACTAAGGATGGAAAACTAAAGAACTCTACTTCCAAGTTGGCAAGTAACTTCCCAATCACTCAGTCTTTTTTTTTTCACCAATTTTGAATTGGGTAGCCTGGGAAAATGTCACTTTGTGCACCAGAGCATTAATCTGGACAAGTATTGTAAATCATAGTATGATATCTGTTGACAAAACAAGATGTAAAGATATAAAATTTTGTGAATTGTTTCTTAAACTTGTACCATAATTTTCAACATCCGAACCTGAAAATTATGGTTAAAATGCCTTAGGCCTGAGGTGTCTGCTCAGAATAGCAGTTTTTTCTTCCTCCTTCCAGACCTCAGCCATGATTTATTTTGAAAGGCAAATGAAAGAAGCCTGCAAGATTATTAGGAGACTGATCTGAGGCCTAAGAAAAAAAAAGGTAAATTGTATGGTATTTACTAATTACTGACCAGTCATTTTTTCTAGGACTCTTATTTTTTTCCTTAGATACTTTATTTTTTTTTTTTGAGCTCATGATTTTGATCATACAGACCTAGGTTAATGTTTTTCTGATCAGTACTATCTTTGACCAACTTTGGAATTTTTGAAACATTGCAATGGAGATTTCACCTGCGAAAAGCTAAAAGGCCTTTACTATTATTACGTGTGCTCAATTTTGTTATGTGTTGTATGTCTATATATACATATGTCCGTATATAATATATATGATACACAAATTAACATATATAAGGAGCACTCATAAAAAAAGCGCTCATATAAACAAATTTTAAAAAGTGGATCCAAAGGTCTTTAATTCACGTGATTTAAATGGTTCAATTAAATTGGATAAACAGATAAAAATAAATGTTTTTAAATTTAAGCTTTCAAGTTTTTCTAGGTATTCAAAAATCTAATAAAATGTTAATATCTACAAAATGTCTAATATGCCTTGGTTCTAGGACTTTTCCTTCAACATAAAAATGGTTTACACTCTTCAATACATTTGTCTAATATTTTGATAAATAAGTAAAGTAAATTTGATATGGGATTACTCATTCATGAGTACTTTTGTTAGATATCTGATTGACTTCCTAACGTCTGTATAAGTTTGACTAAAGTCTGTAAAGGATAGTAAAAATCAATCATGTGTTAAAGAGACAAAAATTTCTTAAAACATAAGTTTACCCATAGCATTGTGTTTATTAAGTTTTATTTTTTCTAGAGCAAGCAACCATAGAAATTAAACAACTGATTAAATTAGAACTGTTATTTTAGAGCACTGTATTGCCATTTCTTTAAAAGCTAAACTTGGTTAATGTAGAAACATCAATGTAATTGTGATGCTACTAATGTGCTCATATCAGGTATGCAAGTCTGTAAGGTAAAAATTTTAAAAGAGGATTATATCAAGCTAGTGTTCTGAAGTTGTACGGTAAAAATGTATTGGGGATTTATTCACCTGTTACCAATAAGATATGCAAAGTTTTATGTTACTTTTTACATTGGGGAACAATTTAAATGTATTTTATGTTAATTAGAGCCTAATCTATGTAAAGGTTAAAAACTTTCAGCATTTCTTTAATTCATGTTTTAAAAGTGATATTATATGTTGTTAGCTAATGTTCATGTGACCTCAAACAATTTATGTAAACTTAGTAAAATAATATTTAAAAAATAAAGATCAGCTTTAGAACTAAAACACTTAATATTTATAAAGAGCCCTGCCTTACCTGAGATAAGGCTGTGTGTCCCATCTTACTACATGTGAGAATGACTACAAAAGCAGTAGGTCAGATTTTATTTCTTTAAAGTTATGTTAAAAGTTCTTTTTTTATGTCAAAATAACTAGGATCTCAAACAGGGGATATAATGTATTACTCAGCCAAAAAATCCAGTGTAGCTATTACACGAACTAAGTATTTTTACTCTTGTTATAAAATTTTATTTTGTAATTTCCTTATATGTGATCTAGATTCTCTGTTAGTGTTTTACAGAAGTGTTGCTTTAAGAACAAAACATGGGTTAATTTCAGAGAGTAAGTTATCACCTACAAGACAGACAGAATAATACAGATCCCAATTAATAAAAAGATAAATAATTATAAAGTTATAGACATTAAAGCCCAGTGCTCTTAATATAAGGATGTTAAAATTTATTTGATGGATGTTTAAGATCAGGATTTAAAATTAAATTTAAATGAAAAGGGCCAAAAAAAACAATATTTGTCTCTTGCCCTCTGAGTCAGTCTGAATCCAGGGAACAGGGGACTTCACTAAAGAGTTTTGCAACTCTGGGCCACATAAACTCCCCATCAGGGAGATTAATGAGACCACTGGAGAACAGAAAGCCAATCAGTGCATTTTCTATGAAGAGGAGAGTCATCAGAGAAGGGAGAAATCCCTGATGCTTCCCAGGGAAGCCACATGGTCAAGCAAGACCTGGACCCACCTAGCGCAAATGGCTCTAGAAGAACTGAGAAAGTGCTCTCAAGTTTCCCCAGGAATGACTCCCATGAAAGCTCAGCTGACTGTTAACAATAGATAGAAACAAAAGTCAGTTTGACTTCTTCATCTTAAACACTTAGCAAAGACAATGAAAACCAAAATACAGCCATTCCTGGGCATTTTAAATAATAATAATAATAATAATAATAATAATAATAATAATAATAATAATAATAATATTTTAAGGTATACACTTTATGTTAGCCTCCCAAAATAAGTAAGACTGGAGGCTACAAAGAAGGATTCTCAGAGAGGAATGCCTGATACTTATTAAAAGAGACTATCAAGAAGAGCTGCCAGAGGCAGAAATTTTCAGTTTAAGGCCTAAAGATATTCCTAACCTACACAGGTAAGTTTGGTGTTTGCTAGTACGATTATCCAGCATTGAGTATCAGAATTAAAGGTTTCCTCTATTAGACACAGAGGTCATACTGGTAAAAGGATTTTGCAAGATCAGATGACATTAAATTATTAACTGTATCTTATGGGGAGGGACAACTGTAATACTAAAAGTTAAATATTAAGTTGACAGTCTTGATAACTGGGAATATTAAAGACCGGTGAGGGAAATTCTATAGAGTGACATGTTCCAGCTGCTGCAACATTTATTCAGTACTCATGGTTTTTGTTTCTCTCATAGAAGAACCCATCCCCAGATGACTTTACAACCTGTTCTTCCTTAACGAGACTTCAAAACGAACTGATTTCTAAAAGGCAACTCATGTCCCTCAACTACTTCTAAAAGGCAACTCATGTCCCTCACACCATGCCTACTCACGTCACCCTCTCTCAGCTCAGAAGAATCCAAAATGGGTGACGCCTCTCTTATTACAACAATGGAGCCAAATATAAATAGACTATCAATACAAGTAATTAATTAAGTCAGGTAAAATCAGGGAGACTGGTTTTGGGTGAGTTCTAAAAATTTGGAGACTTTTACATGAGGGATTAAAATTTCCTCAGTGCTCTTCCCCCAATCTATCAAAGATTTGAAAGGGACACAGAGAAAAGGGGAAAATGATAGACCCAACCTGATCTTTTATTAAAATTGGGAGCCATCTTGCCACAAAGCATGAAAAGATAATTTTGGCTTTACCATAAATTACTGAAAATTCTGAACCTGTTTGGAATGCCTGCCAGTGACTTGAACTGACCCATGTCTTGCTCTCTGACCTGATAGCAACCCTTTTTGAAACTTTAGTGACATATCATAAATATTTGCCTTCCCTGGCCAGACAGCAACCCTCTCTGAGGCTCCATTTTACAGCAAAAAAAAAAAAATGTAAACTACAATTAGTGTGATGCTTGTCAGAGTTCTGTTATCTCTAACCCCCATTTTGTGTAACTTTCTGGGCTATAAAGCTGTGCTCTAGGAAAGCTGGGGTTGCTGTCTTGTTCCCGCCGTTTTCGGAGGGAAAGGCAGCATGGCCAGTGGAAATAATAAGTTTAATTTAATTTGACTTCTATTGGAGTCAGTGGTCTTTTCTTGTGTCCTGATCTAACAGGTAAACACTCCAAAAACTTGCAGCTCTGCTGGCCTAAAGACTTCTTGAGACACTTCCCTTGAGATTGGGCACTTGAAATATATGTTGTTTTAAGGAGCTTTAGCATCCTTTCTAGTGGGACCATCAAAGCTGGGTCTGCATCTATGTGACCTGGAGCACATGGTTTCTTATATTCCAATGAACATGAGGCAGCAGTGCTGAATTCTCTCTTTGTAGGTAAACTGTGGCCACTGGGTGCTAAGTGTCTCCTCGTGTGGACTGTGAAGACATTTGGTCATCCTCCACATTTATTGCTGTTTCTTGCTGCTGCACTGGGATTTTGGTATTTGCTTCACGAAATACAAGGAGTTCAACTGGGACCCAGTGCTGGAGGAGTTCTGTCACGTGTGGTGGGTCAGAGTCTGCAGGAGAATGCACCAACCAGGCTTCTATCCCACAGAGCCTGCCCCCTTGACCATAGCAACCTGATTCTGAACATTGCCCTGAAATTTCTCCATATAACAAGATGCCTTTACATAGAAGGTTCTGCTGGCTGCACCATGTCAGTCACAACCCATTTGGAAGTAAATGGCAGATCCACATGGCCCCACCACAGATGTTTTATCACACACCTGCACAACACTGCTCTATGACCACTAATCAGGAGGCTCCAACTTACTGACATCTCTGTTCTACACCATTATCATAAAACCCAGTCAATTAAGGCACTGTCTGGTACACTTAAAATAGCAACAGGACATCCAAGATTTTCCAGTGCCACCTGGTCATGGGAATTTCAAAAATTTCATGATATTTATCTAGGCATTCTTCAAGGATGAAGTCGGAGGCACTGTGGGTTTCAATTCATTCAGGAACCATTAAATGTTGAGGAAGATCATTTCAATGAAAACTCTGGAGAAATCTCACAGGCAAGGCTTCCCACAGAGTGGGCAAAAGGTTACATGAAGCCAGGCCCATAGAGGTCTACAATGAGAGGTCCTTGTGTGTTTTGACTCTCAACTATGGATGCCAAGGCTTTCAAAATAAAATCATATGATATCATGGCTGAGATTCCCTGTGTTCTGTGGAAAGCCACCCTTGGTCTACATCTCAGTTTTAAAGGGCGACTCTCATGCGTGGCCTCCAAAAATGCCAACACAAATAATGGCAATACTTTTTTGAGGTCAGTTCCACAACGCAGTCTCAAAGGGTAATCACACCAGAGTTTAAACCCCGGTGGACCCAGTCATCTTTTCCAATCGCCACACAAATGACCACAATTAAAACCAAAACACTTCCACATAGCCCTCATATTCTTCCATATAGACACTCATCATAACCTCTGGCTGGAGGTTTCCATGAGGGGCACATCTAAAAACAGGGTCCAAAATAAGCTCCTTTTCCCCTCATTTGCCTAAAGTCTTTGTGGCCGGGACAACTTTCCTGTGAACCAGGAGTGATCAAATAGGCCTGCTCTTAATACTGCTCTGCTTCTCCAATTTGAGGCCTACTGACAGTCTGGTATAGATTATTCATGTGATTTGGAGTCATGAGGAAACCCAACCACCACTACAGGGCTTTGATGTACTAATTTGACCCAAGGGATCCCTATTTTCACTTGATGGATGTCCGGAAACTAAGAGAGATAGGCAAGAAGCTTCATCCACAATTACTGATTTTTTTGCCATTTTGGTTTTGGATGTACACATGGCATCTTTCTTTAGATCCATCTGGTGTTGAGAATCTAAGCGACAACCTCACACAAGGCCAAGATGCTGATTCAGACACATCCATTTTAAAAGCAATTAAGCAAAGAGCCACAGGTGATGCCCATTCATTTCCATTTGAAAACTATTTTCTTCAGGCTTCACAAAGTGTGACCTGAGGCAAAGACCTTCCTGACATTCAGGGCAACAGAAAAATAGGTAAGCAAAAGGCCCAAAGCAGGGTTTCTCCACTGAGACTTTCCTATTCACACGGATATCTGAGTTTTCTGAGATGCTCTCATTCTCTTCAGCTATTCAGTACATGGCCATTTCACAGAGCTTGGAGGTGGTACATACCTTGGACACAAAACCATGAGCCTATTCTGGATAGATGACTGAATTCAGGAAGAAAACTGGAACTTTGGAAGATAATAGGTATTGCACATCAATAAGGCTAGCCACTCTCTATTCATAAATTGGGCAGGATGAATGCTGGGAGCTTTCTACTAGACACAACACATCCATTGATGCATTCTCTTTACTATTGTCTACAACCACTGACACAGTAAAATACACAGACATAGAAACACTCACCTTGTCAAATGACAAACAAGAAACAGTCCACCCCAAACCAAACAAACCGACTTTTCTACCTATTCTCAGAAAATGTGAAAACCACATACTCACACCCACACTCAAAAAGGTACCTCCTTCCCCCAGGTAGGTCTGTGACTCTATGGAGTGTCTTCTAACTGGTGAGCAATACTATGTTCCCCCGAAATTGCCTCTACAGTCTCAGATCTTGTCTCCTTTTCCAACTCTGTGAAGTTGCCATGAGCCAGTGGTGAGCAACTACCTGCTTTCCCAGGAAAGGACCCTCTTCATAGCTCTCCTGTCATTTTGCCATCCTCACATCAGTAGGTACCAAGAAAAGCTGACCCTGTCCTTGGTAAATGCAAACAATTGAGTTCACTGGGACTGGGACTGGGACTGCCTCTGGGTCTCTGGGTTCCTGGATACCATGTTCAGAGAGTTCCATCAACAAGGAAGTTAGGTAGGTCAATTCCTTCAGCAACTGAATGAGGTCACTGGCGTGACAATCACTTTGTCCTAACAGTTGCTTCCAAGAGTCCCATGAGATGGAGCCTGCCCCTACTTCCTGTGACACTGTCACAAGTTAGAATGGTATATCAACCATATGCACCCAGGAACAGCTCTCCACACAGGCCTGGTTTGGTCCATCTTTACATTAAGAAGAGAGAGGCTGATTCAGACACATCCCTTCAATCTGACCAGGGTTTTTGCCATGGGAGATGACTTTTGCTTTCTTAGTTCCTCAATAGCTGCCTACATCTTATCCAGGGATCATTTCTGCATGGACCTTTGAGGTTCTCAGCAGGTGGAAGAACCCCTACATTCCTGTATTGTAAGACGAACTCTGTACCTGCTCTTCTGTAAAGTGAGATTGAGGGAACAGTGTATGGTTAGGGTTAATAACAGGTTCTATTTGGGTTAGGATTCATTCTACGAGTTGATTAATGGTATTGGACACCTGCGATATTTACAAGAATATACAGGTGAAATATAAGTTTGAAAACAGAAATCTAGGTAAGATTTGAAGCCCAGAAAGGCATTAGGCCCTTGAGTGGGATACTTCGCTTTGAATTATATTCTGCACAGTTGTCTCAGATGAATCAATATCAATGGCATAGGACCTTGTACCTTGGATAATTGAATGTCGAAGAGAAAATCCAGTCAAAAATGGATAGTCAGTAGGATTAGGACATAAGTCCGTAGGTTTAGTAAGAAGAGTGAGTATAGGAGTGGGAACAAAAGTTCTTTAGCAATAGGCTTTCGGGTAGAGAGTGAAAGTAAATGTCAGCACATGTGAAGAGTCAGTCACAATAATGATCAGTGATACTATGTAGGGAAGAAGATATCAATAGAGACAGTAGGAAATCAGGCAAAGTATAAAGTGAGTGATAGGATTAGACATTTTCAACATGGTTGAGTTTGAATATATAATCTTAGGAAGAAACAAATATGTAGTCACCAATAAGATTGACATTTGAGAGCATTAGGCAACCTGGACATGGATTTTTTAGTAATGCATGCTCACTTCAATTTAGGCTTTGGTACAATCATAAGTGTGACATTTTCTTTTTGTGTCCAGAATATTACTGTGATAAAATGTATATGTAGAACAGGTGACATGAGTATTTCTTCCAACATTTCTGGGAGCTACATTTTGAAGATGAATAAATTAGTATTGGGGATGCAAATAGATGTACCCTGTGTCTATAAATAGAGAGATAATACATGAATAGGCCATACTGTGAATAAATAATATAAGTGGTTCAAACTTTAAATAATGGATTGAATTGATATCAGAAAATATACAGGGAATCTTATATTGATATACAATCATTCATTCCATCCAGTTACACATGTAATGGTAATATTAGAGTTATGGTATATCATGAAGAATGTGTGAGTTTTGCTTCAAAATGATTATGGAAATCGAAATGAATGTGTTTGAAAAGACCTGTCATGAAAAGACCATTCAGGAACCCAGGAGGAATACATGTGTTCTGAAGCCGGAAATGATTGAAAGTGAATCAAATGGCCATAAATTTGTGAACTTGTGGATGAAATATATATCCTATGATGTGAGTAAACTGAAGAAAATTTAATATACCAGTGTTGAATAAAATGAACTTCAAAATACACATCATGTCCAATAGAAATCTACTTGCATTGATGTTAAACTGTGTCAGTCACTGTAGAAATATTAGGATTGTATGCACCATTCACTTAAGTTACTTTTCAGTACTAGGAAACAAATAAGTATTTCAGGTGGATGTATATTTCTGAGAATAATCGTGTGAAAAGTTGATTATAAATTCACATACATAAACATGAATGAATTTAGGGAGTGTATATAAGACACATATATTTCATATTTTGAAAAATCTGGAGAGTGTGTGTATATATATATATATATATATATATATATATATATATATATATACAAAACACACACACAGACAAAAAAATGTAGCAATATATATGCCAAACGAAATTCAACATGAAATATATATCATCCATAGATGCAAAAATATTTATTTTACTGAACATGGATTTATGTATAATGTTGATCTACTAGGAAGCTCACCCAAGGTTGAATTTTCAGTTTCAACAGCGTTTATGAAGAGTGATCTCTTCTCATAATTTGTATCTGCCAAGTCAGCCTCCTCACAAGAATGTACGTGTGATTCCAAGTAGGATTCGATATGTGCAGATAAAAATACATGTGCTGAATAGGCTACAGAGAAATGGAGACAGGAATTCACATGTTTGTTAACTTTAAAAACACATGGAGAACTATTTCAATTAAAAATTAACTAGATTTATTACAACTACCCTATATCATGCAAAAGGCAAGTCCAACTATACACCATGCCTCCTCCGAACTGCTTGTATTTCTATTCTGTTTGGGTTATTTTTCTCCATCATATTAGGATTAGTAGTCAGAGTCTAGTAGGGTATGGGTTAGTGTCAGTTGTCCCGGTCGGCCGGACACATCAACGTGGGTAACGAACCTAGTTGGGGAGGAATCGAGGGTCAAGAGACACGACAGATGACAGCAAGATAGGAGTTCTGATCATGCTGCAAACTTTTATTGTTGTCACATTCGAATTCATATGCTGCAGATGGAAAAGCTCTCTTATCGGCAGTTGCTGGATGTCTTCAGAAAGTGAGATAACCTCAGGATGTTTCAGGAAGACAGATGGCCGCAGGATGTCTCAGGGAGATAGATGGCTGCGGGATGTCTCCCAGGCAGGATATCTCCCAGGGGGCTGCTTCTTGTCAGTGTAAGGCTATTCTTTGAAGGAGAACTTCCTTCTAGCCCCTGACCTCTCCCCTTTTTTATATAAAATATATGACCATACCTTACTGGCCAATGTTTTAGGGGGTGATAGAGGCTCTGTTTCTCAAGGAGGCCTTAGAATATCTCCTGATCTGAGAGAGCATGTTTACTAGAAGATTTCTTGGTGGCCTTGGCATGTTTTTGGAGGAGACGGCTTTGAGGGGGAAGCATGCCGACCGCCATGCACCAGACCGTGTCACTAAGAGGTCTTATGTTTTGGGATCCATGGATCCATCCTCCTGCAGTCCATCCTGCACCCTCCGTTATTAGGGCCTAACATCCTCACTCCATGGGTGCATCCTCCCCCAAACGGAGGGGCCCATGGAGGACGAATCCTTATGGCAATGGCAGAAGATGTTTGGTCAGAGCTGTTACTTATAGTTTTATGTAAGAAAAAGAGATCTGTGGGGATGTAAACTTAAGAAATAAGCCTGTGAGAAGGGTAGAACATCCTTTTAAATGTTGGCAGCATGGTCTTCCTTCTCCAGATGATGATAGTGGACCTGTATGGGCTTAGAGGCCAAAATATTAATCTGTTCTTTAATAAAGTGTACCAGCCTGTTTATAATGCAGGGGCCTATGGACACCATTAAAAGTAAACCCAACAAAGGGCCTAATAGGGGTACAAGGTAGGGTAGAAATCCATTAAACCCTGTCCAGAGGGGATTTTCAAAAAGTTCCCTTCGTCTCTTTTCTAGATCTTCTTGAAGCTGCTTAATTTTAGAGCGTACTATGCCTGATTTATTGGCATAAAAGCAGTATCGTTCCCCTAAGGCCAAGCAAATACCTCCCTGGTTAGCTGTCAGCAAATCTAAGCCTCGTCTATTTTGAAGAAACACTTCTGCCAGGGAGTCTACTAGGTTCTGCAAATCTTTAATGGTTCCTGATAGAGTTTATACATCATTTATAAGTTGTTGAGACAGGCGAGGTAAGAGTGTATTGCCTGACTAAGCCAGCTGTACCTGTGCCCACAGCAGCTGTTATTCGAAGGCTGGCAAGGAGTTGTAAGGCCTGTATTGCCCGCCTGTGTCTTTTCACTAAGGTGTCTAGACTAGGAATGCATAGAGTTTCGTCTCCTAGGACAATAGTTTTATGAGGGAGTAATAAGGCAAGAACACAGCCAACAGTCCAATTTGCTGGAAGCCTGGGGAAGGCCGAGTTTCCTCCACACATAAAAACTGTGCCATTGGGGGGACAAAGATGGGGTGGGTGAGGAATAGTTTTGTACTGTTGAGAAATTTCCAAAGGAAGTAACTCCAACATCAGTATCATACGTATTAATCTGCATCACGCCTAAAAGACATATTGTAAAAGTGCCTATAGGCTGTACTTTAAAAGGAAATCTGGGTTGGCATGTATTATCATCGTCTATGATAGAATTAATAGAACTGCAATAGGCATGATTGCCCCTGTTGTCATGGAGAGCCAGCAATCACCAGCAAGGGTGGGCTTGGAATTATTAAGGAAGGAGAAGGTAGTTTCCAAAGTATCTAATGTATTGGTATCTAAACCTGGGAGCTGGGATTTAGGCTATATTAAGGGATGATATGTGAGCTCAGGGATTTGGGGTTTCAAAAGTTTGATTATCTGAGGATGCTTGACAGCATCAGTGAATCCTCCACAATCAGAGACCCCTGTAGGTGCCTTAATGGGGCAGCAGGAGGGTTTACCGACAGGGCCTTGGCACCCAGGTGACTGTAGCTTCGTGTATTTGCCATCTCCTCCCCGGGCAAAAAGAACGAGGGTATAATGAATAGTGGTCCCCCCTGCTGCATGAGTTTTAGTTATGGAGGCTTCAAATAATTGTTCTCCCTGCTTGTTAACACAAATTGAGGCCGACGCATAAGAAGAGACATGCATCTCTTGGGTATGCGTTCAAGTTTCAGAACAATTTTGGAGAGCTTTACTTGTACTAGGGGGAATAATCTTTGGCTTGATAACACATACCCATTTAGGCTGATGAACTCCTCCGAGCTTATGGTCAAACTCAGCACGGAGGTAAGCCACCTTAGTCACGCAGTCAGCAGTCTGGGTCCAACTAGTGGGAGCCTGAGTCCAAGATCCTCCCTTGCATTCACAGGGAGGGCCAAAAAGGTACTCCATGATGTTGGAAGGTGGAGGACCAAGGCCTCCATGTACAAACCTGTTCAGCAGAAGTGCCTTAAGCAGGATGCTCACACAGATTGTTGGCTGCATCCTAAAAAGAGGAAAATTTGTCCTCAAGGGGAGGACCTCCGTCCCTATGTTGATGTAAGTCATTATCCTGTTTAACCAGGCGTTCTGGTAACCATCTAGGGCCTGCTTGCTCTTGGTCCAAAACACAAGCTGAGCCTCGTCCCCAGAGGAGGACACAATCTGGGCCTTTCCATTTATTTGTAAGGGGATTGCGCCACATAACAGGTGGGCGAACAGAATTGGACGAGAGATGCCAGTGTCAGTCTGCGGCTGAATGGCCTTCATTGTCTTGAGAAAGAAAAATAAGGGCAAATAATGCAATTAAGGCGATGCCTGGGAGTGGTAAATACAAGTGCAGAAGACTTCAAGTGGGTTAGCCAAGTCTTTAAGGTAAGGTGCAAGGTACCACAAAACTGTTTAAACTCGGCACTGGTATATGCAGGACAATTATTTTTTTTAATATGTATTTTTTTACCCATTACGGAAAAGGCTGAAACAAGATAAGAAAGGAATTCTTTGATAGCCTCTCCAGAATGTGGTGATGCAGAAATAAAGCCGCTGAAGGTATAATATAGAAACGTGTATATATTTGGTTTTTCCAAATTCAGAAAAATGAGTAACATCCATTTGCCAAAACTGATTGGACAGTAATCCTCTGGGGTTAACTCCCAAGTGTTGAATGGGGAGGAAGACAGGGCAACCAGGGCATGCTTTTACTATTTCTCGTGCCTGTTGCCTGGTGATTTTACATAGTTATCGAAGGCTCTGTGAATTTATATGGTGAAGATTGTGTAACTCCGTGGCCTTTTGAATGGAGCCATCAAAAATTGGAAAGATGAAACGAGTTGCTGCATCAGCTTGGGCATTACCTTGTATTAGAGGGCTCGGAAGATCAGAGTGTTCCCTGATGTGTCCTAAGAAAAATGGGTGTTGTCTGGCCTGAATTAGCTGCTGAAGCTGGTGAAACAGAAAGCCCACATTGGAAGAAGGCTTAATGGTGGGTGAAATCTCCAGCAGGGGCACAGAATGAGCAATGCAGGCACTGTACGTATAAATATTAACAGGATTATCAAAAAAATGTTTTAAAAACTTGTGTTATGGCAAACAATTCCACAAACTGTGCTGAATGATAGACAGCATCAAAGGTGGTAGGCTGGTTATTGACAACAAAGACTGCTCGGCCATTACTGGAAGCGTCTGTAAAGACAGTAAGGAATTGAGGAATGGGAGCCTTTTGAGTAATTTTGGGAAAAATAAATGGATGTAACTGGACAAAATGTAAAAGGGGGTCTTTGGGGAGGTGATTATCAATTGTTCCCAAAAAGCCTGATAGAACAATACCCCATTCATCCTCTGTCTGTAGTAAATATTGGTTTTGGTCCTTAGTAAATGGAATTAAAATATTATCAGGGTCTTTGACAAAATGTTGTCGAGTTAGCAAACGACCTTTAAAAATAATAGAAGCTACCTGAGCAAGATAAACAGTAATAACCTTGGAGGATGTGGTGGGTAAATGGACACAAAGCAAGGAGTAGCCTTTATTTTTAAAATGTGTATTTCACTGCCGAAATATTCCTGTGGGTGTATGAGGAGTGTGTAAAATAACCAGAACCAGAGGAAGGTTATAAGAATTTTGTGTAACAAACTTTTGGGCAATGGCTTCTGTGACTTGATTTAATGCCTGCCATGCCTCAGGAGTAAGCTTTTGAGGGGAGGAGGGGTGGGAATCACCTCTCAAAATATCATTAAGGGGCAAATGTACACAAGTGGGTAATTTTAAATATATTCATAGCCATTGAATATCCCCCAGTAATTTTTGAAAATCATTAAGGATGTGAAGATGGTCCAACCGTAGTTGTATCTTAGGAATTTGGATCTGATTATCTTGAAGTTTAAGGCCCAAATAGCTATAACGGTTCTGTGTTTGAACCTTATCAGGAGCTATCTGTAGTCCCAAGCTAGTGAGGATTTTGTAAAGGTCCAAGTAACAATTATTATGGTCATGTGTATTAGGTGCAGCAATTAACAAATCATCCATATAATGTAAAATATAAATTTGTGGCCATCACTCTCTCACAAGGTGTACTGCTTGAGCAACGTATTTTTGGCAAAGACTAGGGCTGTTGGCCATACCTCGGGGAAGAACCTTCCACTGAAATCTCTGCATAGGGCCCTGAAAATTAATGCAAGGGAGACTAAAGGCAAAATAGGGTCTATCCTCAGGATGTAAAGGAATGGTAAAAAAAACAATCTTTTAAGTCAATAACCATTTTACAATAGTTTTTGGAAATAGCCACTGGTGTGTGAATGCCTGGCTGTAGTGCTCCCATCGGGTGCATAACTTTATTAATGGCACACAAATATTGTAAAAGGCACCACTTGCCTAATTTTTACTTGATAACAAAAATAGGAGTATTCGATGGTGAGGTTGAGGGCTCTACATGGCCGGCTGCCAGCTCTTCCTGCACTAACATGGAGGCAGCCTCCAATTTTTCTTGGGTAAGGGGCCACTGATCCACCCACACAAGAGTCTGAGTCTCCCAAATAAGTTTATCTCCATGGGGTACAGGAGAGCCAGGGACCGACACTAAAAATCCGAATACCCAAGTCCCTATGTATTTGTTTTTTGTATGGGTTGTATAGGCTCAACCAGTCCTTGTCTCAGTCTCCCAAGGCCTGTACCATGGACAGAATTGATATGAAGCATTTGATGAGTCACTATGGAATTGGGACTGGGAAGAATAACTTCCATTTGACTCAAAATATCTCGGCCCCATAGGTTAACAGGGAGGTCAGGAACAACGAAAGTAGTCACCATTCCTTTATTACCCTCTTTATCAGTCCAGCGAAGAGACCTAGAGCTGACCAGAGGATTATTTGACTGTCCTATCCCTTTAAGGTCAGTCAAGGATGGGGTGAGGGGCCAAGCTGATGGCCAGTATTTTGGAGAAATAATTGTGGCAACAGCTCCAGTACCTAGAATTCCTTGGAATTCTTTTCCTTCAATAAGTAAGGATATGGTGGGTCTATTGTGAGAAATGGGTTGAACCCAATATACATCAGAGGAGCCCAAGGATTCAGTCCCCCTCGGTAGGTTTGGGCGGTGGAAGTGCCTGCTGGATAAAAGGGAAGGAGTATTAATTTGCAAGTCTTGTTCCTGCTGCTATGGCCACAACTCCATTAATAGCTGTGGCCAGTATTTTTATTTCTCCAGTGAAATCATAATAATTAATGCTAGGGAAGAAATGAACACCTTGTAAGTTAGTAGAGGCTCTTCCAAGAATAAAGGCACACATATGAGATGGAGGGGGACCCATAATTCCAGTGGGTATTATCTGGGGCCCTTGCATTGAGTCTAATATAGTATTGGTGGTGGCACAGAAGTCCAATCCTGCACTGCCAGGGGTGGCTAGTTTGAGGGAGGCAATTTTGGAGAAGGATTTGAGGTAGGTTGGGAGTTTGGGAGGGAACAAATTTTATTGCCCCTGGGTTTGTCCTGGGAGATGTCATGGCCAGGGGCTGGCCCCGCAGGGAGTTTCCCAAGAAGAGGAAAGAAATAGGCTGTCTGAGGGCATTTGTCTTAGATCTACACTCACTGCCCCAGTGATGACCTTTACCACATCTAGGGCAAAGGGTAGCTTGGGGCGGTTTAGCCCCAGCTTGAGGAGACACTATTCCTAGGCTTTGTTTGCCTGTCAGACACTTGAGTGCAAAATGGCCAGGTTGTTTACAAGTAAAGCAAGTATTTGAGCCAGGATTGTGAAAGTTCTTGGTAAAAGCGGCACCTAGGACAAGATCCATGGCATGGGCTGCACCCACCCCTGCACAGAGTCTAATAAAGTCAGAAAGTTTCCCTTTATCCTTATGTGGTCAAAAAACATCCTGACATGCCGGGTTGAAGTTTTCAAAGGCAAGATATTTTACAAAGGTGCTTTCGCTTTGGCTTGGTCCAAGCAAGCATTCTGCAGCTAGGTTAAGCCAGGGAACAAAGTAGCTATAAGGCTCTCCGGGCCCTTGTCAAATTTTTGCCAGGGAAGTGGTAGCCAAGGCCTTTTGAGGGAGGTGTCTCCAAGCATATAAGGAAGCCATCTGAATCTGCGTCAAAAGTCCAGCAGGGAAATGTGCCTGTTTAGTTTTAGTGTCAAAAGGCTCATTGCCCACTAGCTTAACATAAGTCCAGGATTTAGAGGAGGCCTTACTTAATATTTTTTGAGCAGTTTCCCGACAGTGCTCTTTGAAATCTGCATTCCATAACAGGAAGTCTCTGGCACTGAGGGTAGCTTGGTCTAAAAATTTCCAATAATTGGGAGTAAGCCATTGTGTGCTGTGGATTTCTAATAAAGGCAACATGTAGCACGCAGTGGGGCCATAGTGAGCACAAGCCTTTTTAAGTTCTTCAAGAAAATGCAGGCTTAATTTTTTGTAGACTCTGGGTTCCTTCCTGCCTAGGGGTGAACTTCTCATCCTCTGAGTCTTGATCTCCTTGATTCACTTCCTCGCTTCCTCCTCTTGATACTCATCTAAGTCTTTGACCTCAGCCTGGGCAGGCTTATCTATCTGACTGGTGGTGACTGGGAATGCGAGCACAGGCCGATGGAGTGGCTTCACCTTTGTATTAGACCGCTGTGGGACAGTTGCACTGACTCCGTACCTAAGGCTAATGAACATAGCTCAGATTGAAGCGATCTTAATTCTTTTAAAGGTTGGATCTGTTCCCTTCTATATTGTAAGGATGCTTTCAAGGGAGCCAGGTTAGGCAAGGGAAGTGGGAAAAAATATCTGGGGGGGGGGGCATTTTTACCCTGAAGGGTCAGAGCACAAAAGGCAGTAGGGATATAGGAGGGAGGTGGATGTGTAAGTCCTATAGGCTGTGGCAGGGTCCTGAGAGGTGGAGGGTCTTCTGAATTGTAGCGAGCTGCTTCCTTCTCCCAGGTAGCCTCCTCCACAGGGGTCAATGTGTCTCTGGGATTTAAAACTGGATAAAGGCAGTTGGTAATTATTGGAGCCTTATTCATTAGGGTGGTATTTTTAGGGGGATCAGGAAGGATCCCACAGTCCTGGGGAGCCTGAGAAGGGTCTATGTCTATACTAACTGACGGGCATGCCGAGGGGGAATGAGAGGTAGTTGCATAGTCTCTTCCCCAATCCTGACAAGTTTTAAGGTACCATTGTCAAAGGGGGAACTTTTAAGAATTTCATTAATTAAGTTCCAGTAAGAAAAGGTGGGAACAGGCACATTTTCTGGGCAAAGGATTCATAATAATCTTTTATACAGTCTCCTACTCTAAGCCATCTTTTATCATCAATGATCCTTTCAAGGGGAAACCATGGACACAGTTCTCCTTTGTGTGAAAAGAAAAAATTTAAGTCTTTTTTCTTAACACGCGCCCCCAGGTCTTGAAGGACTCCTTGAGGGCTGACAAAAACAAATCATGTGACGAAACTGCTTGTCCCATGGTGGGTCACTCACCGTGCGTCATCCCCAACCTCCTCCTGGATCTGTTTCTCGGTGGTGTCTTCTGCTGTGATCGCGAGCTCGGCTTGACAAAGTCTTCCAGGAGGTCGGGGTCCCCCTCAGTCAAAGGCTCGAGACCCAGTCGTTGGGCGCCAGATGTCCCGGCCGGCAGAACACATCAACGTGGGCAGCGAACCTAGATAGGGAGGAATGAAGGGACAAGAGACACGAGAGATGACAGCAAGACAGGAGTTCTGATCAAGCTGCAAATTTTTATTGTTAACACAGGGGTATTTATATGCTGGATGTGGGAAATCTCTCTTATTTCTAGATGTCTTCACAAGGTGAGATAACCTCAGAAAGTTTCAGGAAGACAGATGGCCGCAGGATGTCTCAGGGAGACAGATGGCTACAGGATGTCTCCCAGACAGGATGTCTCCTGGTGGCTGTTTCTTGTAAGTGTCTGGCTATTCTTTGAAGGAGAATTCCTTCTACCTCTGACAGTCAGGGATTCAGTATTTCGAATGGAAAATTGGAAAATGAATCCAATGTGTATGCAAATATGTGCTACCCAAAAGTCTTCCCACTCTCATTCAGAACAATGCCTTGACATTACCTTCACCCCAAGTAAGACACAATAACAGGAGAAGAGTTAGAAAATCTCTGAATACACATCTGGAATGGAAAATGCTCAGGAGTTAACAACCTTGGAGATGGTAGAGGTGTTTCCAAAAGTAAGGTACATGGTGAAAACTCCACAAACATGGAGCTTTGTTGGCCTAAACACTTCTTGAGAAACTGCCTCTGAGGTTGGGCACTTGAAAAATATGTTGTTGTTAGGAGCTTTTGCTTCCTTTGTAGTGAGACCATCAAAGCTGTGTTTGCATCTATGTGACCTAGAGCACATGGTTTCTTTTTTTCCAATGAACATGAGGCAGCAGGGCTGAATTCTCTCTTTGTAGGTAAACTGTTGCCATTTGGTGGCTAATTGTCTCCCAGTGTGGACTGTGAAGCCATTTGGTCTTTCTCTAATTTTTGTGGTGTTTCTTGCAGCTGCACTGGGAGTTTGGTATTTGCTTCACGAAATACGAGGAGGTCAACTGGAACAGAGTGCTGGAGGGAGTTCTGTCACGTGTGGTGGTTAAGGATCTGCAGGAGAGTGCACCAACCAGGCTTCTATCCCACATAGATTGCCCCCTTGACTATAGCAGTCTGATTCTAAACATTGCCCTGAAACCTCTCCATATAACAAAATGCCTTTACTTCCAAGGGTATGGGGGCTGCACCATGTCAGTCACAAACCATTTGGAAGCCAATGGCAGATCCACATCACCATACCACAGATGTTTTAACAAACACCTGCACACCACTGTTCTAGGCTGACTACTCAGCAGGCTCCAAATTACTGGCATCTCTGTTCTACACCATTTTCATGAAACCCAGTCAATCAAGGCACTGTCTGGTTCACTCATGATTATCTATAGGACATCCAAAGGTTCTCCAGTGACACCTGGTCATGGGAATTTCAAAAATTCAATGGTATTAATCTATCCATTTTTCAAGGATGAAGTTTGAGGCACTGTGGGATTCAATTCATTCAGGAACCATTAAACGGAGAGGAAGCTCACTTCAATGAAAGCTCAGGAGAATTCTAACAGGCAAGGTTTCCCAAAGACAGGCTAAAAGGTCACATTAAGCCAGGCATTTGAGGTCTACAATGTGTGGTCCATGTGTGTTTTGACTTGCAACTATGGCTGCCAATTCTTTAAGAATAAAATCGTTTGCTATCCTTCCTGAGATTCCCAGTGCTCTGTGAAAAGCTACCCTGGGCCTAGACCTCAGTTTCCAAGGGCGACTCTCATGCCTGGCCTCCTAAAATCCCAACACAATACATGGCAATACTTCTTTGAGGTTAGTTCCAGAACTCAGTCTCTAAGGGGAATCACAGCAGTGTTCAAGCCCAGGTGGACCCAGTCATCTCTTCCAACGGCCACAAAAATGACCACAATAAAAACCAAAACACTTCCACATGGCCCTCATCTTCTTCCATATAGACACTCATCATAAGCTCAGGCTGTAGGTTTCCATGAGGGCCACAGACAAAGACAGTATCCAAAATAAGGTCCTTTGCCCCCATTTGCCTAAAGTCAGTGTGGCAGGTACACTCTACATGTGAACCAGGTGTGAAAAAAGAGGCCTGGCGTTAATATGGCTCTGATTCTCCATTTTGTGGCCTAATGACTGAGGGGTTTAGATTCTTTTTGTTAATTGGAGTCATGAGAAAACCCAAGAACCTATGGCCTAACCTCTGCAGTGATTTGAAGAACTCATTTGACCCAAAAGATCCCTATCCTCAAAGATGGAGGTCAGGAACCTTACAGAGCAAGGCAAGAGACTTAATCCACAATGACTGCTCTTTTGGCTATTTTGGTTTTAGATGCACACATGGGATTTTTTTAGATCCATCAGGTGCTGAGAATCTAAGCCACAACCTCACACAGGGCCAAGAAGCTGATTCAGACACATCCCTTTCTAAAGCAGTTAAGCAAAGAGCCACAGCTGATGCCCATACATTTCCATTTGAAAACTCTTCAGTCTTTTCAAAGGGGTGCCTGAAGCAAAGACCTTCCTGACATTCAGGGCAACAGTACAATAGGTAAGCAAAAGGCCCAAAGCAGAGTTTCTCTACTGAGACTTTCCTGGTCACACTGATATCTGAGTTTTTTGAGATGCTCACCATTCCCTTCAGCTATCCAGTACATAGCCGTGTCACAGAGCTTGGAGGTGGTACATATCTTGGACACAAAACCATGAGCCTATTCTGGAGATTGTCCAGAATTCAGAAAGAAAACAGCAACTTATGTAGATATTAGGAGTGGCCCATCCATAAGGCAAGCCGCAGATCATTCATAAATACGGCAGGATAAATCCTGGAAAGATTTCTACTAGACAGGACATATGTATTGATGCGCTCTCTTGTCTAATGTCTACAACCACGGACACAGTGGGATACACAGACATAGAAACACTCGCCTTGTCAAAAGACTTACTAGAAACAATTCACACCAAACCAAACCAAACAACTTTCCTACCTATACTCAGAATATGAGACAAACCAAAAACCCACACAGACCCCCAAGTAGGTCTGTGAAAATACGGAGTGTCCTTTGACTGGTGGGCCTTAATATATTCCCCCATAATGGGCTGTCCTGTCTCAGATCTGGTCTCTGTGTCCAACTCTATGAAGCTGTCAGGAGCCAGTGGTGAGACACTACCTTCTTTCTCAGAAAAAGCCCCTCTTCAGACCTTCTTGGCATTTGGCCATCCTCACATCAGTAGGTACCAAGAAAGACTGTCTCTGTCCTTGGAAATTCCAAACAAGTTTGACCACTGGGAGTTGGACTTGGACTGGCTCTGGGTGCCTGGCTTCCTGTATCCCAAGTTCAGAGAGTTCCATCACCAAGGAAGTTAGTTGAGGTCACTTCCTTCAGGAACTGAATGAGGTCACTGCCTTGGAAACCACTTTGTCCTCACAGTTGCTTCCAAGGGTCCCATGAGATGGATGCTGCCCCTATTTCCCGTGACACTTTCACAAGTTAGAATTGTATATCACCCATAGGCACCCGGGAACAGCTCTCCACAAAGGCCTGGTTTGGTCCATCTTCTCTACATTAAGAAGAGAGAGGCTGATTCTGACACAACCCTTCATCCTGACCAGGTTGTTTGCCATGGAAGATTACTTTTAATCTTTCAGGTCCTTCATTGCTGCCTACATCTTCTCCAGGGATCATTTCTGCATGGACCTTTAAGATTCTCAGCAAATGGAAGATCCCCTACATTCCTGTATTGTAAGACCAACTCTGTCCCTGCTCTTCTGTAAAGTTAGATTGAGGGAAGAGTGTATGGTTAGGGTTAATAACATGTTCGATTTGTGTTATGACTCATTCTGCTGGATGAATAATGGTATTGGGAACCTGCGATATTTATAAGATTATATAGGTGAAATATATGTATGAAAACAGAAATCTAGAATTTGAAGCCCAGAAGCGCATTGGGCCCTTGATTGGGATACATAGTGTTGAATTACGTTCTGCACAGATGTCTCAGATTAATCCATATACAATGGCATAGGACCTTGTAAATTGGATGATTGAATGAGGAAGAGAACATCCAGTCAAAAAGGGATAGTTGGTAGGATTACAAAGATAGTCGGTAGGTTAGGAAGTAGAGTGAGTTTAGAATTTGGACCGAAACTTCTTTAAAAATAGGGTTTCAGTTAGAGAGTGAATGTAAATGTCAGCACATATGAAGATTCAGTCACAATGATGAACTTTGAAAAATATGTGGGAAAGCAGTTAATAATAGAGATATTACAAAATTAGGCAAAGTATAAAGTGAGTGATAGGATTCGACATTTTGAACAGGGTTGAGTTTGAATATATAATCTTAAGAAGAAACAAATATGCAGTCACCAGTAGGATTGACATTTGAGAGCATTAGACAACCTGGCCTTGGATGCTTTTAGTAATCCATGTTCACTTTCCCTTTAGGCTTTGGTAAAATCACAAGTGTGACCTTTGCATTTTTTGTCCAGAATATTACAGTCATAGAATGTATATGTAGATCAGGTGACATGAATATTTCTTCCAGCAATTCTGGGAGCAATGTTTTGAAGTCCTATAAATTAGTATTGGGTGTACAAAGAGGTGTACCCTGTGTGTATGAATATAGAGATAATGCATGAATAGACCACATTTTGAATAAATAATATATCTGGTCCCACTTTAAGTAACAGATTGAATTGATATCTGAAATCTTATAAGAAATCTTATATTGATATAACATCATTCATTCCAACCAGCAATACATCTAAAGGTAATATTAGGATTATAGTTTATCATGAAAAATATGTGAGTTTTGCTTCAAAAGTGATCATGGAAATTGAAAATAATGTGTTTAAAAAGAAGTCTCATCAAAAGACCAGTCAAGAAACATGGAGGAATACATGTGTTCTGACGAAGAAAGTGATTGAAAGTGAAACTAATGCCTATAAATTTGCGAACTTGTGGATGAAAATATATCCTATGATGTGCATAAACTGAGGAAACAGTAATGTAGCAGTCTTGAATAAAAATGAACATCAAAATACACATCATGTCCCATAGGAATCTACTTGCATTGATGTTAAACTGGGTCAGTTACTGTAGAAATATTAGGATTTTTATGCACCATTCACTAAAGTTAATTTTCAGTGCTAGGAAACAAATATGTATTTAAGGAGAATGAATATTTTGAGAAAAGTCTTGAGAAAATTTGATTATAAATCCACATACTTGAATATGAATGAGTTAAGGGAGTGTATAATAAGACACATATTTCATATTTTAAAATATCTGGAGAGTATATATATATATATATATATATATATATATATATACACACACACACACACACACACACACACACACACACACACAAACATACACAGACATTAAAAATAACATAATATATACCAATTGAAATTCACCATGAAATGTATATCATCCAGAGATCCAAAAATACTTATTTTCTTGAACCTGGATTTATGTATAATGTTATTCAACAAGGAAGCTCACTCATAGGTTGAATTTTCAGTTCCAATAGCATTTAGGAAGAGTGATCTCTTAAAATTTGTATCTGCCAAGTCAGCCACGTCACAAGAATGTACGTGTGGTATAAGGTAAGATTCTATAATTGCATGTAAAAATACATGTGCTGAATAGGCTACAGAGAAAGGGAGACAGGAATTCACATATTTGTTAACTTTAAAACACATGGAGAACTATTTCAACAAATAATTGACTACATTTATATCTCCTATCCTATATAATGCAAAAGACAATTCCAACTATACACCATGCCTCCAGTTCTGAACTGCTTGTATTTTTTTCTTTTTGGGTTATTTTTCTCCATCTTGTTAGGATTAGTTGTCAGAGTCTACCAAGGTAGGTGTTAGTGTCAGGTATTCAGTATTTCGAATGGAAAATTGGAAAATGAATACAATGTGTATGTAAATATGTGGTACACAAAAATCTTTCCACTCTCATCCAGAACAATGCCTTGACATTACCATCACCCAGAGAAAGACACAATTAGAGGAGTAGAGTTAGAAAATCTGTGAATAAATAACTGGGATGGAATATGCTCAGGAGTTCACAAACTTGGAGGTGGTAGAGGAGATTCCAAAAGTAAGGGACAGAGTAAACACTCCACAAACATGGAGCTCTGCTGGCCTAAAGACTTCTTGAGAAATTGCCTCGTAGGTTGGGCACTTGAAATATATATTATTGTCTGGAGCTTTAGCTTCCGTTGTAATGAGACCATCAAAGCTGGGTCTGAATCTATCTGACCTGGAGGACATGGTTTCTTATTTTCCACTGAATATGAGGCAGCAGTGCTGAATTCTCTCTTTGTAGGTAAACTGTGGAAACGGGGGGCTAAGTGTATCCACATGTGGACTGTGAAGCCATTTGGTCATCCTCCACTTTTCGTGGTGTTTCTTGCTGCTGCACTGGGATTTTGGTATTGCTTCATGAAATACATAGAATTCAACTGTTACCCGGTGCTTGAGGGAATTTTGCCATGTGTGGTAGGTCAGGGTCTGCAGGAGAATGCACCAACGAGGCTTCTATCCCACATAGCTTGCCTCCTTGACCATAGCACCTTGATTCTAAACATTGCCCTGAAACCTCTCCATATAACAAGATGCCTTTACATATAAGGGTCTGCTGGCTGCACCATGTCAGTCACAAGCAATTTGGACGCCAATGGGAGATCCATATGGCCCCACCACAGATGTTTTATCACACACCTTCCCACCACAGCTCTGGGCCCACTCCTCAGCAGTCTTCAACTTTCTGACATCTTTGTTTTGAACCATTTTCATGAAAACCAGTCAATCAAGGCACTGTATTATATACTCATGATCAGAAACAGGACATCCAAAGTTTCTCCAGTGCCACCTGGTGATGGAAATTAAAAAATTTCATGGTATTTATCTAGCCATTTTTCAAGGATGAAGTTGGAGGCACTGTGTGTTTCAATTCATTCTGAAACCATTAAATGGTGAGGAAGCTCATTTCAATGAAATCTCTGGAGAACTCTCACAGGCAAGTCTTCCCAAATAGTGGCCAAAAGATCACATGAATTCAGGCCCATTGATGTCTACAATTTTCCGTCCATGTGTGATTTGACTCTCATCTATGGCTGCCAAGTCTTTCACAATAAAATCATGTGATATCCTGGCTCAGATTCCCAGTGCTGTGTGAAAAGCCACCCTGTGTCTATATCTCAGTGTCCAAGGGCCCCTCTCTTGCGAAGCCTCCTAAAATCCCAAGACAATTCTTTGCAATACTTCTCTGAGGTCAGTTCAAGAACTCAGTCTCTAAGGGAAATGACCCCAGAGTTCAAGCCCAGGTGGACCAAGTCATCTCTTCCAACCGCCACACAAATGACCACAATTAAAACCAAAACACTCCCACATGGCCCTCATCTTCTTCCATATAGACACTCATTATTACCTCTGGCTGGAGGTTTCCATGAGGGGCGCAGCCCAAGACAGTGTCCAAAATACACTCCCTTGCCCCTCATTTGCCTAAAGTCTGGGTGGCCTGGAAACTCGTCCGGGGAAGCAGGAGTGATAAAATAGGCCTGCTGTAAATACTGCTCTGCTTCTCCAGTTTGAGTCCTACTGAAAGTCAGTTATAAATTCTTTATGTGATTTGGATTTTGCAGAAAACCCAAGCACCTATGGGCTAGCCTCTGCAAGGCTTTGAAGAACTCATTTGAACCAAAGGTTCCTATTCACCCTTGATTGAGGTCAGGAACCTTACAGAGGTAGGTGAGAGACTTCTTCCACAATGACTGCTCTTTTTGCTAATTTAGTTTTGGATTCACACATGGGATCTTTTTTTACATCCATTATGTGCTGAGAATCTAAGCCACAGCCTCACACAGGACCTAGAGCCTGATTCAGATACATCCCATTCCAAAGCAATTAAGCACAGAGCCACAGGTGATTCCCATTAGTTTCCATTTGAAAACTGTTTTCTTCAGGCTTCCCAAATTGGGGCCTGAGGCAAAGGCCTTCCTGACATTCAGGGCAACAGAACAATAGGTAAGAAAACAGCCCAAAGCAGTGTTTCTCCACTGAGACTTTCCTGATCACACTGATATCTCAGTTTTCTGAGATGCTCGCAATTCCCATCAGCTATCCAGTACATGGCCATGTCACAGAGCTTGGAGGTGGTACATATCTTGGACACAAAAACATGAGCCTATTCGGGAGAGTGGCCAGAATTCAGAAAGAAAACAGGAACTTAGGAAGATATCA